>NW_026780300.1:0-43123 GCF_030144855.1 Hypanus sabinus | reverse complement strand
TCTCCGCCAGTCTCCTCTCCTTCACTCCTCTCCGTCAGTCTCCTCTCCCTCACTCCCTCTCCGTCAGTTACGTCTCCCGCACTCCCTCTCCGCCAGTCTCCTCTCCTTCACTCCCTCTCCGTCAGTCTCCTCTCCCTCACTCCCTCTCCGTCAGTTTCCTCTCCTTCACTCCCCCTCCGTCAGTTTCCCTCTCCCTCACTCCCTCTCCGTCAGTTTCCTCTCCCTCACTCCCTCTCCGTCAGTCTCCTCTCCCTCACTTCCGCTCCGTCAGTTTCCTCTCCCTCACTCCCCCTTCGACATTTTCCTCCCTCACTCCCTCTCCGTCAGTCTCCTCTCCCTCACTCCCCCTTCGACATTTTCCTCCCTCACTCCCTCTCCGTCAGACTCCTCTCCCTCACTCCCTCTCCGTCAGTCTCCTCTCCCTCACTCCCTCTCCGTCAGTTTCCACTCCCTCACCCTCTCCGTCAGTCTCTCCCTCACTCCCTCTCCGTCAGTCTCCTCTCCCTCACTCCCTCTCCGTCAGTCTCCTCTCCCTCACTCCCTCTCCGCCAGTCTCCTCTCCTTCACTCCCTCTCCGTCAGTTTTCTCTCCCTGAACCTCCCCGTCAGTTTCCTCTCCCTCACTTCCTCTCCGTCAGCTTCATCTCCCTCACTCCCACTCCAGTCTCCTCTCCCTCACTCCCTCTCCGTCAGTCTCCTCTCCCTCACTCCCCCTCGGTCAGTCTCCTCTCCCTGTCCCTCTCCGTCAGTTTCCTCTCCCTCACTCCCTCTCCGTCAGTTTCCTCTCCCTCACTCCCTCTCCGTCAGTCTCCTATCCCTCACCCTCTCCGTCAGTTTCCTCTCCTTCACTCCCCCACCGTCAGTCTCCACTCCCTCACCCTCTCCGTCAGTTTCCTCTCCCTCACTCCCTCTCCGTCATTCTCCTCTCCCTCACTCCCTCTCCGTCAATCTCCTCTCCCTCACTCCCTCTCCGTCAGTTTCCGCTCCCTCACTCCCTCTCCATCAGTCTCCTCCCTCACTCCCTCTCCGTCAGTTTCCTCTCCCTCACTCCCTCTCCGTTAGTTTCCTCTCCCTCACTCCTTCGCCGTCAGTCTCCTCTCCCTCACTCGCTCCCTGTAAGTTTTCTCTCCCTCACTCCCTCTCCCTCTCCGTCAGTTTCCGCTCCCTCACTCCCTCTCCATCAGTCTCCTCCCTCACTCCCTCTCCGTCAGTATCTTCTCCCTCACTCCCTCTCCGTCAGTTTCCTCCCTCACTCCCTCGGTCAGTCTCTTCTCCCTCACTCCCTCTCCGTGTTTCCTCTCCCTCACTCCCTCTCCGTCAGTCTCATCTCCCTCATTCGCTCCCTGTCAGTTTTCTCTCCTTCACTCCCTCTCCTCTCCGTCAGTCTCCTCTCGCTCACTCCCTCTCCGTCAGTCTCCTCTCCCTCACTCCCTCTCCGTCAGTCTCCTCTCCCTCACTCCCTCTCCGTCAGTCTCCTCTCCCTCACTCCCTCTCCGCCAGTCTCCTCTCCTTCACTCCCCCTCCGTCAGTTTCCTCTCCCTCACTCCCTCTCCGTCATTCTCCTCTCCTCAATCCCTCTCCGCCAGTCTCCCTCTCCCGCACTCCCTCTCCTTCAGTTTCCTCTCCCTCTCCCTCTCCGTCAGTTTCCACTCCTTCACTCCCCCTCCCACAGTTACCTCTCCCTCTCTCCCTCTCCCAGTCTGCTCTCGCTCACTTCCTCTCCATTAGTCTCCTCTCCCTCACTTCCTCTCCATCAGTCTCCTCTCCCTCACTCCCTCTCCGTCAGTCTCCTCTCCCTCACTCCCCCTCGGTCAGTCTCCTCTCCGTCTCCCTCTCCGTCAGTTTCCTCTCCCTCACTCCCTCTCCGTCAGTTTCCTCTCCCTCACTCCCTCTCCGTCAGATTCCTCTCCCTCACTCCCTCTCCGTCAGTCTCCTCTCCCTCACTCCCTCTCCGTCAGTCTCCTCTCCCTCACTCCCCCTCGGTCAGTCTCCTCTCCCTGTCCCTCACCGTCAGTTTCCTCTCCCTCACTCCCTCTCCGTCAGTTTCCTCTCCCTCACCCTCTCCGTCAGTTTCCTCTCCTTCACTCTCTCCGTCAGATTCCTCTCCCTCACGACCTCTCCGTCAGTTTCCTCTCCCTCACTCCCCCTCCGTCAGTCTCCTCTCCATCACTCCGTCTCCGTCAGTCTCCTCTCCCTCACTCCCTCTCCGTCAGTCTCCGCTCCCTCACCCTCTCCGTCAGTTAGTTTCCTCTCCCTCACTCCCTCTCCGTCATTCTCCTCTCCCTCACTCCCTCTCCGTCAATCTCCTCTCCCTCACTCCCTCTCCGTCAGTTTCCGCTCCCTCACTCCCTCTCCAACAGTCTCCTCCCTCACTCCCTCTCCGTTAGTTTCCTCTCTCACCCTTCTCCGTCAGTCTACTCTCCCTCACTCGCTCCCTGTCAGTTTTCTCTCCCTCACTCCCTCTCCCTCTCCGTCAGTCAGTTCCGCTCCCTCACTCCCTCTCCATCAGTCTCCTCCCTCACTCCCTCTCCGTCAGTTTCTTCTCCCTCACTCCTCTCCGTCAGTTTCCTCTCCCTCACTCCCTCGGTCAGTCTCTTCTCCCTCACCTCTCGTGTTTCCACTCCCTCACTCCCTCTCCGTCAGTCTCATCTCCCTCACTCGCTCCCTGTCAGTTTTCTCTCCCTCACTCCCTCTCCCTCTCCGTCAGTTTCCGCTCCCTCACTCCCTCTCCATCAGTCTCCTCCCTCACTCCCTCTCCGTCAATCTCCTCTCCCTCACTCCCTCTCCGTCAGTTTCCGCTCCCTCACTCCCTCTCCGTCATTCTCCTCTCCCTCACTCCCTCTCCGTCAATCTCCTCTCCCTCACTCCCTCTCCGTCAGTTTCCGCTCCCTCACTCCCCTCTCCATCAGTCTCCTCCCTCACTCCCTCTCCGTCAGTTTCTTCTCCCTCACTCCCTCTCCGTCAGTTTCCTCTCCCTCACTCCCTCGGTCAGTCTCTTCTCCCTCACTCCCTCTCCGTCAGTCTCATCTCCCTCACTCGCTCCCTGTCAGTTTTCTCTCCCTCACTCCCTCTCCCTCTCCGTCAGTCTCCTCTCCCTCACTCCCTCTCCGTCAGTCTCCTCTCCCTCACTCCCTCTCCGCCAGTCTCCTCTCTTTCACTCCCCCCCTCCGTCAGTTTCCTCTCCCTCACTCCCTCTCCGTCATTCTCCTCTCCCTCAATCCCTCTCCGCCAGTCCCTCTCCCGCACTCCCTCTCCTTCAGTTTCCTCTCCCTCTCCCTCTCCGTCAGTTTCCACTCCTTCACTCCCCCTCCCCACAGTTACCTCTCCCTCTCTCCCTCTCCCAGTCTGCTCTCGCACACTTCCTCTCCATTAGGCTCCTCTCCCTCACTTCCTCTCCATCAGTCTCCTCTCCCTCACTCCCTCTCCGTCAGTCTCCTCTCCCTCACTCCCCCTCGGTCAGTCTCCTCTCCGTCTCCCTCTCCGTCAGTTTCCTCTCCCTCACTCCCTCTCCGTCAGTTTCCCTCTCCTCACTCCCTCTCCGTCAGATTCCTCTCCCTCACTCCCTCTCCGTCAGTCTCCTCTCCCTCACTCCCTCTCCGTCAGTTTCCTCTCCCTCACTCCCTCTCCGTCAGTCTCCGCTCCCTCACTCCCTCTGCCTGTTTCCTCTCCCTCACTCCCTCTACGTCAGTTTCCTCTCTCTCACTCCCTCTGCCTGTTTCCTCTCCCTCACTCCCTCTACGTCAGTTTCCTCTCCCTCACCCTCTCCGTCAGTTTCCTCTCCCTCAACCTCCCCGTCAGTTTCCTCTCCCTCTATTCCACTTCTCTCCGTCAGCTTCATCTCCCTCACTCCCTCTCCGTCAGTCTCCTCTCCCTCACTCCCCCTCGGTCAGTCTCCTCTCCCTGTCCCTCTCCGTCAGTTTCCTCTCCCTCACCCTCTCCGTCAGTTTCCTCTCCTTCACTCCCTCCGTCAGTTTCCTCTCCCTCACGACCTCTCCGTCAGTTTCCTCTCCCTCACTCCCCCTCCGTCAGTCTCCTCTCCATGATTCCCTCTCCGTCAGTCTCCTCTCGCTCACTCCTCTCCGTCAGTCTCCGCTCCCTCACCCTCTCCGTCAGTTTCCTCTCCCTCACTCCCTCTCCGTCATTCTCCTCTCCCTCACTCCCTCTCCGTCAATCTCCTCTCCCTCACTCCCTCTCCGTCAGTTTCCGCTCCCTCACTCCCTCTCCATCAGTCTCCTCCCTCACTCCCTCTCCGTCAGTTTCCTCTCCCTCACTCCCTCTCCGTTAGTTTCCTCTCCCTCACTCCTTCTCCGTCAGTCTCCTCTCCCTCACTCGCTCCCTGTCAGTTTTCTCTCCCTCACTCCCTCTCCCTTTCCGTCGGTTTCCGCTCCCTCACTCCCTCTCCGTCAGTTTCTTCTCCCTCACTCCCTCTCCGTCAGTTTCCTCTCCCTCACTCCCTCGGTCAGTCTCTTCTCCCTCACTCCCTCTCCGTGTTTCCTCTCCCCTCACTCCCTCTCCGTCAGTCTCATCTCCCTCACTCGCTCCCTGTCAGTTTTCTCTCCCTCACTCCCTCTCCCTCTCCATCAGTTTCCGCTCCTCACTCCCTCTCCATCAGTATCCTCCCTCACTCTCCCTCACTCCCTCTCTGTCAGTCTCCTCTCCTCCCCTCCGCTCCGTCAGTTTCCTCTCCCTCACTCCCTCTCCGTCATTTCGTCCTCTCCCTCACTCCCTCTCCGCCAGTCTCCTCTCCCGCACTCCCTCTCCGTCATTTCCTCTCCCTCACTCCTCTCCCAGTCTCCTCTCCCCTCCTCTCCGTCAGTTTCTCTCCCTCACTCCCTCTCCCTCTCCGTCATTCCCTCCTCACTCCCTCTCCATCAGTCGTCTCCTCCTTCACTCCCCCCTCCCACAGTTACCTCTCCCTCTCTCCCTCTCCCAGTCTCCTCTCCCTCACTTCCTCTCCATCAGTCTCCTCCTCCCTCACTCCCTCTCCGTCAGTCTCCTCTCCCTCACTCCCTCTCCGTCTGTCTCCTCTCCCTCACTCCCTCTCCGTCAATCTCCTCTCCCTCACCCTCTCCGTCAGTTTCCTTCCACTCCCCCTCCGTCTGTCTCCTCTCCCTCACTCCCTCTCCGTCATTCTCCTCTCCCTCACCCTCTCCGTCAGTCTCCTCTCCTCACTCCCGCTCCGTCTGTCTCCTCTCCCTCACTCCCTCTCCGTCAGTCTCCACTCCCTCACCCTCTCCGTCAGTTTCCTCTCCACTCCCCCTCCGTCAGTCTCATCTCCCTCACCCTCTCCGTCAGTTTCCTCTCCCTCACTCCCTCTCCGTCATTCTCCTCTCCCTCACTCCCTCTCCGCCAGTCTCCTCTCCCGCACTCCCCTCTCCGTCAGTTTCCTCTCCCTCACTCCTTCTCCGTCAGTCTCCTCTCCCTCACTCGCTCCCTGTCAGTTTTCTCTCCCTCACTCCCTCTCCCTCTCCGTCAGTTTCCTCTCCCTCTACCTGGCCGTCAGTTTCCTCTCCCTCACTCCCTCTCCGTCAGTCTCCTCTCCCTCACTCCCTCTCTGTCAGTCTCCTCTCCCCCTCCGCTCCGTCAGTTTCCTCTCCCTCACTCCCTCTCCGTCATTCTCCTCTCCCTCACTCCCTCTCCGCCAGTCTCCTCTCCCGCACTCCCTCTCCGTCATTTTCCTCTCCCTCACTCCCTCTCCGCCAGTCTCCTCTCCCGCTCTCCCTCTCCGTCAGTTTTCTCTCCCTCACTCCCTCTCCCTCTCCGTCAGTTTCCGCTCCCTCACTCCCTCTCCATCAGTCTCCTCCTTCACTCCCCCTCCCACAGTTACCTCTCCCTCTCTCCCTCTCCCAGTCTCCTCTCCCTCACTTCCTCTCCATCAGTCTCCTCTCCCTCACTCCCTCTCCGTCAGTCTCCTTCCACTCCCCCTCCGTCTGTCTCCTCTCCCTCACTCCCTCTCCGTCATTCTCCTCTCCCTCACCCTCTCCGTCAGTTTCCTCTCCCTCACTCCCTCTCCGTCATTCTCCTCTCCCTCACTCCCTCTCCGCCAGTCTCCTCTCCCGCACTCCCTCTCCGTCAGTTTCCTCTCCCTCACTCCCTTCTCCGTCAGTCTCCTCTCCCTCACTCGCTCCCTGTCAGTTTTCTCTCCCTCACTCCCTCTCCCTCTCCGTCAGTTTCCTCTCCCTCTACCTCCCCGTCAGTTTCCTCTCCCTCACTCCCTCTCCGTCAGTCTCCCTCACTCCCTCACCATCAGGTTCCTCTCCCTCACTCCCTCTCCGTCAGTCTCCTCTCCCTCACTCCCTCTCTGTCAGTCTCCTCTCCCCCTCCGCTCCGTCAGTTTCCTCTCCCTCACTCCCTCTCCGTCATTCTCCTCTCCCTCACTCCCTCTCCGCCAGTCCCCCTCTCCCGCACTCCCTCTCCGTCATTTTCCTCTCCCTCACTCCCTATCCGCCAGTTTCCGCTCCTCACTCCCTCTCCATCAGTCTCCTCCCTCACTCCCTCTCTGTCAGTTTCCTCTCCATCACTCCCTCTCCGTTAGTTTCCTCTCCCTCACTCCCTCTCCGTCAGTCTCCTCTCCCTCGCTCCCTGTCAGTTTCCTCTCCCTCTCCCTCTTCGTCAGTTTCCACTCCTTCACTCCCCCTCCCACAGTTACCTCTCCCTCTCTCCCTTCCCAGTCTCCTCTCCCTCACTTCCTCTCCGTCAGTTTCCTCTCCCTCACTCCCTCTCCGTCAGTCTCCTCTCCCTCACCCTCTCCGTTTCCTCTCCCTCACTCCCTCTCCGTCATTCTCTCCCTCACTCCCTCTCCGCAAGTCTCCTCTCCCTCACTCCCTCTCCTTCAGTTTCCTCTCCCTCACCCTCGCCGTCAGTTTCCTCTCCACTCCCCCTCCGTCAGTTTCCTCTCCACTCCCCCTCCGTCAGTCTCCTCTCCCTCACCCTCTCCGTTTCCTCTCCCTCACTCCCTCTCCGTCATTCTCTCCCTCACTCCCTCTCCGCCAGTCTCCTCTCCCGCAATCCCTATCCTTCAGTTTCCTCTCCCTCTCCGTCAGTTTCCACTCCTTCACTCCCCCTCCCACAGTTACCTCTCCCTCTCTCCCTCTCCCAGTCTCCTCTCCCTCACTTCCTCTCCATCAGTCTCCTCTCCCTCACTCCCTCTCCGTCAGTCTCCTCTCCCTCACTCGCTCTCCGTCAGTCTCCGCTCCCTCACTCTGCGTGTTTCCTCTCCCTCACTCCCTCTCCGTCAGTCTGCCTCACTCCCTCACCATCAGGTTCCTCTCCCTCACTCTCTCTCCATCAGTCTCCTCTCCCTCACTCCCTCTCAGTCAGTCTCCTCTCCATCACTCCCTCCGTCAGTCTCTTCTCCCTCACTCCCTCTCCGTGTTTCCTCTCCCTCACTCCCTCTCCATCAGTCTCCTCTCACTCCCTCTCAGTCAGTCTCCTCTCCATCACTCCCTCCGTCTGTCTCCTCTCCCTCACTCCCTCTCCGTCAGTCTCCTGTCCCTCACCCTCTCCGTTAGGTTCCTCTCCTTCACTCCCCCTCCGTCAGTCTCCACACCCTCACCCTCTCCGTCAGTTTCCTCTCCTTCACTCCCCCTCCCACAGTTACCTCTCCCTCTCTCCCTTCCAGTCTCCTCTCCCTCACTTCCTCTCCGTCAGTTTCCTCTCCCTCACTCCCTCTCCGTCAGTCTCCTCTCCCTCACCCTCTCCGTTTCCTCTCCCTCACTCCCTCTCCGTCATTCTCTCCCTCACTCCCTCTCCGCAAGTCTCCTCTCCCTCACTCCCTCTCCTTCAGTTTCCTCTCCCTCACCCTCGCCGTCAGTTTCCTCTCCACTCCCCCTCCGTCAGTTTCCTCTCCACTCCCCCTCCGTCAGTCTTCTCTCCCTCACCCTCTCCGTTTCCTCTCCCTCACTCCCTCTCCGTCATTCTCTCCCTCACTCCCTCTCCGCCAGTCTCCTCTCCCGCAATCCCTATCCTTCAGTTTCCTCTCCCTCTCCGTCAGTTTCCACTCCTTCACTCCCCCTCCCACAGTTACCTCTCCCTCTCTCCCTCTCCCAGTCTCCTCTCCCTCACTTCCTCTCCATCAGTCTCCTCTCCCTCACTCCCTCTCCGTCAGTCTCCTCTCCCTCACTCCCTCTCCGTCAGTCTCCGCTCCCTCACTCTGCGTGTTTCCTCTCCCTCACTCCCTCTCCGTCAGTCTCCCTCACTCCCTCACCATCAGGTTCCTCTCCCTCACTCTCTCTCCATCAGTCTCCTCTCCCTCACTCCTCTCAGTCAGTCTCCTCTCCATCACTCCCTCCGTCAGTCTCTTCTCCCTCACTCCCTCTCCGTGTTTCCTCTCCCTCACTCCCTCTCCATCAGTCTCCTCTCACTCCCTCTCAGTCAGTCTCCTCTCCATCACTCCCTCCGTCTGTCTCCTCTCCCTCACTCCCTCTCCGTCAGTCTCCTGTCCCTCACCCTCTCCGTTAGGTTCCTCTCCTTCACTCCCCCTCCGTCAGTCTCCACACCCTCACCCTCTCCGTCAGTTTCCTCTCCACTCCCTATCCGCCAGTATCCTCTCCCGCACTCCCTCTCCGTCAGTTTCCGCTCCCTCACTCCCTCTCCATCAGTCTCCTCCCTCACTCCCTCTCCCTCTACCTCTCCGTCAGTTTCCTCTCCCTCACTCCCTCTCGTCATGCTCCTCTCCCTCACTCCCTCTCCGCCAGTCTCCTCTCCCGCACTCCCTCTCCGTCAGTTTCCTCTCCCTCACTCCCTCTCCGTTCCCCTAGTCTCCTCTCCCACACTCACTCTCCATCAGTCTCCTCCCTCACTCCCTCTCCGTCAGTTTCCTCTCCCTCACTCCTTCTCCGTTAGTCTCCACTCCCTCCCTCAGCATCAGGTTCCTCTCCCTCACTCCCTCTCCGTCAGTCTCCTCTCCTCACTCCCTCTCCGTCAGTTCCGCTCCCTCACTCACTCTCCATCAGTCTCCTCCCTCACTCCCTCTCCGTCAGTTTCCTCTCCCTCACTCCCTCTCCGTCAGTTTCCGCTCCCTCACTCACTCTCCATCAGTCTCCTCCCTCACTCCCTCTCCGTCAGTTTCCTCTCCCTCACTCCCTCTCCGTTAGTCTCCACTCCCTCACTCCCTCTCCGTCAGTTTCCTCTCCCTCACTCCCTCTCCGTCAGTCTCCGCTCCCTCACTCCCTCTGCCTGTTTCCTCTCCCTCACTCCCTCTCCGTCAATCTCCTCTCCCTCACTCCCTCTCCGTCAGTTTCCGCTCCCTCACTCCCTCTCCATCAGTCTCCTCCCTCACTCCCTCTCCGTCAGTTTCTTCTCCCTCACTCCCTCTCCTTCAGTTTCCTCTCCCTCACTCCCTCGGTCAGTCTCTTCTCCCTCACTCCCTCTCCGTGTTTCCTCTCCCTCACTCCCTCTCCGTCAGTCTCATCTCCCTCATTCGCTCCCTGTCAGTTTTCTCTCCTTCACTCCCTCTCCCTCTCCGTCAGTCCCCTCTCGCTCACTCCCTCTCCGTCAGACTCCTCTCCCTCACCCTCTCCGTCAGTCTCCTCTCCCTCACTCCCTCTCCGTCAGTCTCCTCTCCCTCACTCCCTCTCCGTCAGTCTCCTCTCCCTCACTCCCTCTCCGCCAGTCTCCTCTCCTTCACTCCCCCTCCGTCAGTTTCCTCTCCCTCACTCCCTCTCCGTCATTCTCCTCTCCCTCAATCCCTCTCCGCCAGTCTCCTCTCCCGCACTCCCTCTCCTTCAGTTTCCTCTCCCTCTCCCTCTCCGTCAGTTTCCACTCCTTCACTCCCCCTCCCACAGTTACCTCTCCCTCTCTCCCTCTCCCAGTCTGCTCTCGCTCACTTCCTCTCCATTAGTCTCCTCTCCCTCACTTCCTCTCCATCAGTCTCCTCTCCCTCACTCCCTCTCCGTCAGTCTCCTCTCCCTCACTCCCCCTCGGTCAGTCTCCTCTCCGTCTCCCTCTCCGGCAGTTTCCTCTCCCTCACTCCCTCTCCGTCAGTTTCCTCTCCCTCACTCCCTCTCCGTCAGATTCCTCTCCCTCACTCCCTCTCCGTCAGTCTCCTCTCCCTCACTCCCTCTCCGTCAGTCTCCTCTCCCTCACTCCCCCTCGGTCAGTCTCCTCTCCCTGTCCCTCACCGTCAGTTTCCTCTCCCTCACTCCCTCTCCGTCAGTTTCCTCTCCCTCACCCTCTCCGTCAGTTTCCTCTCCTTCACTCTCTCCGTCAGATTCCTCTCCCTCACGACCTCTCCGTCAGTTTCCTCTCCCTCACTCCCCCTCCGTCAGTCTCCTCTCCATCACTCCGTCTCCGTCAGTCTCCTCTCCCTCACTCCCTCTCCGTCAGTCTCCGCTCCCTCACCCTCTCCGTCAGTTTCCTCTCCCTCACTCCCTCTCCGTCATTCTCCTCTCCCTCACTCCCCTCTCCGTCAATCTCCTCTCCCTCACTCCCTCTCCGTCAGTTTCCGCTCCCTCACTCCCTCTCCAACAGTCTCCTCCCTCACTCCCTCTCCGTTAGTTTCCTCTCAATCCTTCTCCGTCAGTCTACTCTCCCTCACTCGCTCCCTGTCAGTTTTCTCTCCCTCACTCCCTCTCCCTCTCCGTCAGTTTCCGCTCCCTCACTCCCTCTCCATCAGTCTCCTCCCTCACTCCCTCTCCGTCAGTTTCTTCTCCCTCACTCCTCTCCGTCAGTTTCCTCTCCCTCACTCCCTCGGTCACTCTTCTCCCTCACTCCCTCTCCGTGTTTCCACTCCCTCACTCCCTCTCCGTCAGTCTCATCTCCCTCACTCGCTCCCTGTCAGTTTTCTCTCCCTCACTCCCTCTCCCTCTCCGTCAGTTTCCGCTCCCTCACTCCCTCTCCATCAGTCTCCTCCCTCACTCCCTCTCCGTCTATTTCTTCTCCCTCACCCTCTCCGTCAGTTTCCTCTCCTTCACTCCCTCCGTCAGTTTCCTCTCCCTCACGACCTCTCCGTCAGTTTCCTCTCCCTCACTCCCTCTCCGTCATTCTCCTCTCCCTCACTCCCTCTCCGTCAATCTCCTCTCCCTCACTCCCTCTCCGTCAGTTTCCGCTCCCTCACTCCCTCTCCGTCATTCTCCTCTCCTCACTCCCTCTCCGTCAATCTCCTCTCCCTCACTCCCTCTCCGTCAGTTTCCGCTCCCTCACTCCCTCTCCATCAGTCTCCTCCCTCACTCCCTCTCCGTCAGTTTCTTCTCCCTCACTCCCTCTCCGTCAGTTTCCTCTCCCTCACTCCCTCGGTCAGTCTCTTCTCCCTCACTCCCTCTCCGTCAGTCTCATCTCCCTCACTCGCTCCCTGTCAGTTTTCTCTCCCTCACTCCCTCTCCCTCTCCGTCAGTCTCCTCTCCCTCACTCCCTCTCCGTCAGTCTCCTCTCCCTCACTCCCTCTCCGCCAGTCTCCTCTCTTTCACTCCCCCTCCGTCAGTTTCCTCTCCCTCACTCCCTCTCCGTCATTCTCCTCTCCCTCAATCCCTCTCCGCCAGTCTCCTCTCCCGCACTCCCTCTCCTTCAGTTTCCTCTCCCTCTCCCTCTCCGTCAGTTTCCACTCCTTCACTCCCCCTCCCACAGTTACCTCTCCCCTCTCTCCCTCTCCCAGTCTGCTCTCGCACACTTCCTCTCCATTAGGCTCCTCTCCCTCACTTCCTCTCCATCAGTCTCCTCTCGCTCACTCCCTCTCCGTCAGTCTCCTCTCCCTCACCCTCTCCGTCAGTCTCCTCTCCCTCACTCCCTCTCCGTCAGTCTCCTCTCCCTCACTCCCTCTCAGTCAGTCTCCTCTCCCTCACTCCGTCTCCGCCAGTCTCCTCTCCTTCACTCCCCCTCCGTCAGTTTCCTCTCCCTCACTCCCTCTCCGTCATTCTCCTCTCCCTCAATCCCTCTCCGCCAGTCTCCTCTCCTTCACTCCCCCTCCGTCAGTTTCCTCTCCCTCACTCCCTCTCCGTCATTCTCCTCTCCCTCAATCCCTCTCCGCCAGTCTCCTCTCCCGCACTCCCTCTCCTACAGTTTCCTCTCCCTCTCCCTCTCCGTCAGTTTCCACTCCTTCACTCCCCTCCCACAGTTACATCTCCCTCTCTCCCTCTCCCAGTCTGCTCTCGCTCACTTCCTCTCCATTAGTCTCCTCTCCCTCACTCCCCTCTCCGTCAGTTTCCTCTCCCTCACTCCCTCTCCGTCACTCCTCTCCCTCACTCCCTCTCCGTCAGTCTCCTCTCCCTCACTCCCTCTCCGTCAGTTTCCTCTCCCTCACTCCCTCTCCGTCAGTCTCCGCTCCCTCACTCCCTCTGCCTGTTTCCTCTCCCTCACTCCCTCTACGTCAGTTTCCTCTCTCTCACTCCCTCTGCCTGTTTCCTCTCCCTCACTCCCTCTACGTCAGTTTCCTCTCCCTCACCCTCTCCGTCAGTTTCCTCTCCCTCAACCTCCCCGTCAGTTTCCTCTCCCTCACTTCCTCTCCGTCAGCTTCATCTCCCTCACTCCCTCTCCGTCAGTCTCCTCTCCCTCACTCCCCCTCGGTCAGTCTCCTCTCCCTGTCCCTCTCCGTCAGTTTCCTCTCCCTCACCCTCTCCGTCAGTTTCCTCTCCTTCACTCCCTCCGTCAGTTTCCTCTCCCTCACGACCTCTCCGTCAGTTTCCTCTCCCTCACTCCCCCTCCGTCAGTCTCCTCTCCATGATTCCCTCTCCGTCAGTCTCCTCTCGCTCACTCCCTCTCCGTCAGTCTCCGCTCCCTCACCCTCTCCGTCAGTTTCCTCTCCCTCACTCCCTCTCCGTCATTCTCCTCTCCCTCACTCCCTCTCCGTCATTCTCCTCTCCCTCACTCCCTCTCCGTCAATCTCCTCTCCCTCACTCCCTCTCCGTCAGTTTCCGCTCCCTCACTCCCTCTCCATCAGTCTCCTCCCCTCACTCCCTCTCCGTCAGTCTCCTCTCCCTCACTCCCTCTCCGTCATTGTCCTCTCCCTCACTCCGTTATTCCTCTCCCTCAACCTCCCCGTCAGTTTCCTCTCCCTCACTTCCTCTCCGTCAGCTTCCTCTCCCTCACTCCCACTCCCAGTCTCCTCTCCCTCACTCCCTCTCCGTCAGTCTCCTCTCCCTCACTCACTCTCCGTCAGTTTCCTCTCCCTCACCCTCTCCGTCAGTTTCCTCTCCTTCACTCCCCCTCCGTCAGTTTCCTCTCCCTCACTCCCCCTTCGACATTTTCCTCCCACTCCTCTCCGTCAGTCTCCTCTCCCTCACTCCCCCTTCGACATTTTCCTCCCTCACTCCCTCTCCGTCAGTCTCCTATCCCTCTCCCTCTCCGTCAGTCTCCTCTCCCTCACCCTCTCCGTCAGTCTCCTCTCCCTCACTCCCTCTCCGTCAGTCTCCTCTCCCTCACTCCCTCTCCGTCAGTCTCCTCTCCCTCACCCTCTCCGTTTCCTCTCCCTCACTCCCTCTCCGTCATTCTCTCCCTCACTCCCTCTCCGCCAGTCTTCTCTCCCTCACTCCCTCTCCTTCAGTTTCCGCTCCCTCACCCTCGCCGTCAGTTTCCTCTCCACTCCCCCTCCGTCAGTCTCCTCTCCCTCACCCTCTCCGTTTCCTCTCCCTCACTCCCTCTCCGTCATTCTCTCCCTCACTCCCTCTCCGCCAGTCTCCTCTCCCGCAATCCCTATCCTTCAGTTTCCTCTCCCTCTCCGTCAGTTTCCACTCCTTCACTCCCCCTCCCCACAGTTACCTCTCCCTCTCTCCCTCTCCCAGTCTCCTCTCCCTCACTTCCTCTCCATCAGTCTCCTCTCCCTCACTCCCTCTCCGTCAGTCTCCTCTCCCTCACTCCCTCTCCGTCAGTCTCCGCTCCCTCACTCCGTCTGCGTGTTTCCTCTCCCTCACTCCTCTCCGTCAGTCTCCCTCACTCCCACACCATCAGGTTCCTCTCCCTCACTCTCTCTCGATCAGTCTCCTCTCCCTCACTCCCTCTCAGTCAGTCTCCTCTCCATCACTCCCTCCGTCAGTTTCCTCTCCCTCACTCCTTCTCCGTTAGTCTCCACTCCCTCCCTCAGCATCAGGTTCCTCTCCCTCACTCCCTCTCCATCAGTCTCCTCTCCCTCACTCCCTCTCCGTCAGTTTCCGCTCCCTCACTCACTCTCCATCAGTCTCCTCCCTCACTCCCTCTCCGTCAGTTTCCTCTCCCTCACTCCCTCTCCGTCAGTCTCCTCTCCCTCACTCCCTCTCCGTTAGTCTCCACTCCCTCCCTCACCATCAGGTTCCTCTCCCTCACTCCTCTCCGTCAGTCTCCTCTCCCTCACTCCCTCTCCGTCAGCTTCCTCTCCCTCACTCCCACTCCCAGTCTCCTCTCCCTCACTCCCTCTCCGTCAGTCTCCTCTCCCTCACTCCCTCTCCGTCAGTTTCCTCTCCCTCACCCTCTCCGTCAGTTTCCTCTCCTTCACTCCGCCTCCGTCAGTTTCCTCTCCCTCACTTCCGCTCCGTCAGTTTCCTCTCCCTCACTCCCCCTTCGACATTTTCCTCCCTCACTCCCTCTCCGTCAGTCTCCTCTCCCTCACTCCCCCTTCGACATTTTCCTCCCTCTCCGTCAGTCTCCTATCCCTGTCCCTCTCCGTCAGTCTCCTCCTCCCTCACCCTCTCCGTCAGTCTCCTCTCCCTCACTCCCTCTCCGTCAGTCTCCTCTCCCTCACTCCCTCTCCGTCAGTCTCCTCTCCCTCACTCCCTCTCCGCCAGTCTCCTCTCCTTCACTCCCTCTCCGTCAGTCTCCTCTCGCTCACTCCCTCTCCGTCAGTCTCCTCTCCCTCACTCCCTCTCCGTCAGTCTCCTCTCCCTCACTCCCTCTCCGTCAGTTTCCTCTCCCTCACCCTCTCCGTCAGTTTCCTCTCCTTCACTCCCCCTCCGTCAGTTTCCTCTCCCTCACTCCCTCTCCGTCAGTCTCCTCTCCCTCACTCCCTCTCCGCCAGTCTCCTCTCCTTCACTCCCTCTCCGTCAGTCTCCTCTCGCTCACTCCCTCTCCGTCAGTCTCCTCTCCCTCACTCCCTCTCCGCCAGTCTCTTCTCCTTCACTCCCCCTCCGTCAGTTTCCTCTCCCTCACTCCCTCTCCGTCATTCTCCTCTCCCTCAATCCCTCTCCGCCAGTCTCCTCTCCCGCACTCCCTCTCCTTCAGTTTCCTCTCCCTCTCCCTCTCCGTCAGTTTCCACTCCTTCACTCCCCCTCCCACAGTTACCTCTCCCTCTCTCCCTCTCCCAGTCTGCTCTCGCTCACTTCCTCTCCATTAGTCTCCTCTCCCTCACTTCCTCTCCATCAGTCTCCTCTCCCTCACTCCCTCTCCGTCAGTCTCCTCTCCCTCACTCCCCCTCGGTCAGTCTCCTCTCCGTCTCCCTCTCCGTCAGTTTCCTCTCCCTCACTCCCTCTACGTCAGTTTCCTCTCCCTCACTCCCTCTCCGTCAGATTCCTCTCCCTCACTCCCTCTCCGTCAGTCTCCTCTCCCTCACTCCCTCTCCGTCAGTTTCCTCTCCCTCACTCCCTCTCCGTCAGTCTCCGCTCCCTCACTCCCTCTGCCTGTTTCCTCTCCCTCACTCCCTCTACGTCAGTTTCCTCTCCCTCACTCCCTCTGCCTGTTTCCTCTCCCTCACTCCCTCTACGTCAGTTTCCTCTCCCTCACCCTCTCCGTCAGTTTCCTCTCCCTCAACCTCCCCGTCAGTTTCCTCTCCCTCACTTCCTCTCCGTCAGCTTCATCTCCCTCACTCCCACTCCCAGTCTCCTCTCCCTCACTCCCTCTCCGTCAGTCTCCTCTCCCTCACTCCCCCTCGGTCAGTCTCCTCTCCATGTCCCTCTCCGTCAGTTTCCTCTCCCTCACTCCCTCTCCGTCAGTTTCCTCTCCCTCACTCCCTCTCCGTCAGTCTCCCTCACTCCCTCTCCGTCATTCTCCTCTCCCTCACTCCCTCTCCGTCAGTTTCCTCTCCCTCACCCTCTCCGTCAGTTTCCTCTCCCTCACTCCCCTCCGTCAGTTTCCTCTCCCTCACTCCCTCTCCCTCACTCCCTCTCCGTCAGTTTCCTCTCCCTCACTCCCTCTCCGTCAGTTTCCTTCCTCTCCCCCTCCGTCAGTCTCCTCTCCATCACTCCCCTCTCCGTCAGTCTCCTCTCCCTCACCCTCTCCGTCAGTTTCCTCTCCTTCACTCCCCCACCGTCAGTCTCCACTCCCTCACCCTCTCCGTCAGTATCCTCTCCACTCCCCCGTCAGTCTCCTCTCCCTCTCCCTCTCCGTCAGTTTCCTCTCCCTCACTCCCTCTCCGTCATTCTCCTCTCCCTCACTCCCTCTCCGTCAATCTCCTCTCCCTCACTCCCTCTCCGTCAGTCTCCTCTCCCTCACTCCCTCTCCGCCAGTCTCCTCTCCCGCACTCCCTCTCCGTCTGTCTCCTCTCCCTCACTCCCTCTCCGTCAATCTCCTCTCCCTCACTCCCTCTCCGTCAGTTTCCTCTCCCTCACTCCCTCTCCGTCAGTTTCCTTCCTCTCCCCCTCCGTCAGTCTCCTCTCCATCACTCCCTCTCCGTCAGTCTCCACTCCCTCACCCTCTCCGTCAGTATCCTCTCCACTCCCCCTCCGTCAGTCTCCTCTCCCTCTCCCTCTCCGTCAGTTTCCTCTCCCTCACTCCCTCTCCGTCATTCTCCTCTCCCTCACTCCCTCTCCGTCAATCTCCTCTCCCTCACTCCCTCTCCGTCAGTCTCCTCTCCCTCACTCCCTCTCCGCCAGTCTCCTCTCCCGCACTCCCTCTCCGTCTGTCTCCTCTCCCTCACTCCCTCCGTCAATCTCCTCTCCCTCACCCTCTCCGTCAGTTTCCTCTCCATCACTCCCCCTCCGTCAATCTCCACTCCCTCACCCTCTCCGTCAGTTTCCTTCCACTCCCCCTCCGTCTGTCTCCTCTCCCTCACTCCCTCTCCGTCAATCTCCACTCCCTCACCCTCTCCGTCAGTCTCCTCTCCCTCACTCCCGCTCCGTCTGTCTCCTCTCCCTCACTCCCTCTCCGTCAGTCTCCACTCCCTCACCCTCTCCGTCAGTTTCCTCTCCCTCACTCCCGCTCCGTCATTCTCCTCTCCCTCACTCCCTCTCCGCCAGTCTCCTCTCCCGCACTCCCTCTCCGTCAGTTTCCTCTCCCTCACCTCTTCGTCAGTCTCCTCTCCCTCACTCGCTCCCTGTCAGTTTTCTCTCCCTCACTCCCTCTCCCTCTCCGTCAGTTTCCTCTCCCTCTACCTCCCCGTCAGTTTCCTCTCCCTCACTCCCTCTCCGTCAGTCTCCCTCACTCCCTCACCATCAGGTTCCTCTCCCTCACTCCCTCTCCGTCAGTCTCCTCTCCCTCACTCCCTCTCTGTCAGTCTCCTCTCCCACTCCCTCTCCGTCAGTTTCCTCTCCCTCACTCCCTCTCCGTCATTCTCCTCTCCCTCACTCCCTCTCCGCCAGTCTCCTCTCCCGCACTCCCTCTCCGTCATTCTCCTCTCCCTCACTCCCTCTCCGTCATTCTCCTCTCCCTCACTCCCTCTCCGCAGTCTCCTCTCCCTCACTCCCTCTCCGTCAGTCTCCTCCCCCTCGCTCCCTGTCAGTTTCCACTCCTTCACTCCCCCTCCCACAGTTACCTCTCCCTCTCTCCCTTCCCAGTCTCCTTTCCCTCACTTCCTCTCCGTCAGCTTCCTCTCCCTCACTCCCCTCTCCGTCAGTCTCCTCTCCCCTCACCCTCTCCGTTTCCTCTCCCTCACTCCCTCTCCGTCATTCTCTCCCTCACTCCCTCTCCGCAAGTCTCCTCTCCCTCACTCCCTCTCCTTCAGTTTCCTTTCCCTCACTTCCTCTCCGTCAGTTTCCTCTCCCTCACTCCCTCTCCGTCAGTCTCCTCTCCCTCACCCTCTCCGTTTCCTCTCCCTCACTCCCTCTCCGTCATTTTCTCCCTCACTCCCTCTCCGCAAGTCTCCTCTCCCTCACTCCCTCTCCGTCAGTCCTCCTCTCCCTCACCTCACTCTCCGTCAGTTTCCTCTCCCTCACACCTCTCCGTCAGTTTCCTCTCCTTCACTCCCCCTCCGTCAGTTTCCTCTCCCTCACTCCCCCTTCGACATTTTCCTCCCACTCCCTCTCCGTCAGTCTCCTCTCCCTCACTCCCCCTTCGACATTTTCCTCCCTCACTCCCTCTCCGTCAGTCTCCTATCCCTCTCCCTCTCCGTCAGTCTCCTCTCCCTCACCCTCTCCGTCAGTCTCCTCTCCCTCACTCCCTCTCCGTCAGTCTCCTCTCCCTCACTCCCTCTCCGTCAGTCTCCTCTCCCTCACCCTCTCCGTTTCCTCTCCCTCACTCCCTCTCCGTCATTCTCTCCCTCACTCCCTCTCCGCCAGTCTTCTCTCCTCACTCCCTCTCCTTCAGTTTCCGCTCCCTCACCCTCGCCGTCAGTTTCCTCTCCACTCCCCCTCCGTCAGTCTCCTCTCCCTCACCCTCTCCGTTTCCTCTCCCTCACTCCCTCTCCGTCATTCTCTCCCTCACTCCCTCTCCGCAGTCTCCTCTCCCGCAATCCCTATCCTTCAGTTTTCCTCTCCCTCTCCGTCAGTTTCCACTCCTTCACTCCCCCTCCCACAGTTACCTCTCCCTCTCTCCCTCTCCCAGTCTCCTCTCCCTCACTTCCTCTCCATCAGGTCTCCTCTCCCTCACTCCCTCTCCGTCAGTATCCTCTCCCTCACTCCCTCTCCGTCAGTCTCCGCTCCCTCACTCCGTCTGCGTGTTTCCTCTCCCTCACTCCCTCTCCGTCAGTCTCCCTCACTCCCACACCATCAGGTTCCTCTCCCTCACTCTCTCTCGATCAGTCTCCTCTCCCTCACTCCCTCTCAGTCAGTCTCCTCTCCATCACTCCCTCCGTCAGTTTCCTCTCCCTCACTCCTTCTCCGTTAGTCTCCACTCCCTCCCTCAGCATCAGGTTCCTCTCCCTCACTCCCTCTCCATCAGTCTCCTCTCCCTCACTCCCTCTCCGTCAGTCTCCACTCCCTCACCCTCTCCGTCAGTTTCCTCTCCCTCACTCCCGCTCCGTCATTCTCCTCTCCCTCACTCCCTCTCCGCCAGTCTCCTCTCCCGCACTCCCTCTCCGTCAGTTTCCTCTCCCTCACTCCTTCGTCAGTCTCCTCTCCCTCACTCGCTCCCTGTCAGTTTTCTCTCCCTCACTCCCTCGCCCTCTCCGTCAGTTTCCTCTCCCTCTACCTCCCCGTCAGTTTCCTCTCCCTCACTCCCTCTCCGTCAGTCTCCCTCACTCCCTCACCATCAGGTTCCTCTCCCTCACTCCCTCTCCGTCAGTCTCCTCTCCCTCACTCCCTCTCTGTCAGTCTCCTCTCCCACTCCCTCTCCGTCAGTTTCCTCTCCCTCACTCCCTCTCCGTCATTCTCCTCTCCCTCACTCCCTCTCCGCCAGTCTCCTCTCCCGCACTCCCTCTCCGTCATTCTCCTCTCCCTCACTCCCTCTCCGTCATTCTCCTCTCCCTCACTCCCTCTCCGCCAGTCTCCTCTCCCTCACTCCCTCTCCGTCAGTCTCCTCCCCCTCGCTCCCTGTCAGTTTCCACTCCTTCACTCCCCCTCCCACAGTTACCTCTCCCTCTCTCCCTTCCCAGTCTCCTTTCCCTCACTTCCTCTCCGTCAGTTTCCTCTCCCTCACTCCCTCTCCGTCAGTCTCCTCTCCCTCACCCTCTCCGTTTCCTCTCCCTCACTCCCTCTCCGTCATTCTCTCCCTCACTCCCTCTCCGCAAGTCTCCTCTCCCTCACTCCCTCTCCTTCAGTTTCCTTTCCCTCACTTCCTCTCCGTCAGTTTTCCTCTCTCCCTCACTCCCTCTCCGTCAGTCTCTCTCCCTCACCCCTCTCCGTTTCCTCTCCCTCACTCCCTCTCCGTCATTTTCTCCCTCACTCCCTCTCCGCAAGTCTCCTCTCCCTCACTCCCTCTCCGTCAGTCTCCTCTCCCTCACTCACTCTCCGTCAGTTTCCTCTCCCTCACCCTCTCCGTCAGTTCCTCTCCTTCACTCCCCCTCCGTCAGTTTCCTCTCCCTCACTCCCCCTTCGACATTTTCCTCCCACTCCCTCTCCGTCAGTCTCCTCTCCCTCACTCCACCTTCGACATTTTCCTCCCTCACTCCCTCTCCGTCAGTCTCCTATCCCTCTCCCTCTCCGTCAGTCTCCTCTCCCTCACCCTCTCCGTCAGTCTCCTCTCCCTCACTCCCTCTCCGTCAGTCTCCTCTCCCTCACTCCCTCTCCGTCAGTCTCCTCTCCCTCACCCTCTCCGTTTCCTCTCCCTCACTCCCTCTCCGTCATTCTCTCCCTCACTCCCTCTCCGCCAGTCTTCTCTCCCTCACTCCCTCTCCTTCAGTTTCCGCTCCCTCACCCTCGCCGTCAGTTTCCTCTCCACTCCCCCTCCGTCAGTCTCCTCTCCCTCACCCTCTCCGTTTCCTCTCCCTCACTCCCTCTCCGTCATTCTCTCCCTCACTCCCTCTCCGCCAGTCTCCTCTCCCGCAATCCCTATCCTTCAGTTTCCTCTCCCTCTCCGTCAGTTTCCACTCCTTCACTCCCCCTCCCACAGTTACCTCTCCCTCTCTCCCTCTCCCAGTCTCCTCTCCCTCACTTCCTCTCCATCAGTCTCCTCTCCCTCACTCCCTCTCCGTCAGTCTCCTCTCCCTCACTCCCTCTCCGTCAGTCTCCGCTCCCTCACTCCGTCTGCGTGTTTTCCTCTCCCTCACTCCCTCTCCGTCAGTCTCCCTCACTCCCACACCATCAGGTTCCTCTCCCTCACTCTCTCTCGATCAGTCTCCTCTCCCTCACTCCCTCTCAGTCAGTCTCCTCTCCATCACTCCCTCCGTCAGTTTCCTCTCCCTCACTCCTTCTCCGTTAGTCTCCACTCCCTCCCTCAGCATCAGGTTCCTCTCCCTCACTCCCTCTCCATCAGTCTCCTCTCCCTCACTCCCTCTCCGTCAGTTTCCGCTCCCTCACTCACTCTCCATCAGTCTCCTCCCTCACTCCCTCTCCGTCAGTTTCCTCTCCCTCACTCCCTCTCCGTCAGTCTCCCTCTCCCTCACTCCCTCTCCGTTAGTCTCCAACTCCCTCCCTCACCATCAGGTTCCTCTCCCTCACTCCCTCTCCGTCAGTCTCCTCTCCCTCACTCCCTCTCCGTCAGCTTCCTCTCCCTCACTCCCACTCCCAGTCTCCTCTCCCTCACTCCCTCTCCGTCAGTCTCCTCTCCCTCACTCCCTCTCCGTCAGTTTCCTCTCCCTCACCCTCTCCGTCAGTTTCCTCTCCTTCACTCCGCCTCCGTCAGTTTCCTCTCCCTCACTTCCGCTCCGTCAGTTTCCTCTCCCTCACTCCCCCTTCGACATTTTCCTCCCTCACTCCCTCTCCGTCAGTCTCCACTCCCTCACTCCCCCTTCGACATTTTCCTCCCTCTCCGTCAGTCTCCTATCCTGTCCCTCTCCGTCAGTCTCCTCTCCCTCACCCTCTCCGTCAGTCTCCTCTCCCTCACTCCCTCTCCGTCAGTCTCCTCTCCCTCACTCCCTCTCCGTCAGTCTCCTCTCCCTCACTCCCTCTCCGCCAGTCTCCTCTCCTTCACTCCCTCGTCAGTCTCCTCTCGCTCACTCCCTCTCCGTCAGTCTCCTCTCCCTCACTCCTCTCCGTCAGTCTCCTCTCCCTCACTCCCTCTCCGTCAGTTTCCTCTCCCTCACCCTCTCCGTCAGTTTCCTCTCCTTCACTCCCCCTACGTCAGTTTCCTCTCCCTCACTTCCGCTCCGTCAGTTTCCTCTCCCTCACTCCCCCTTCGACATTTTCCTCCCTCACTCCCTCTCCGTCAGTCTCCTCTCCCTCACTCCCCCTTCGACATTTTCCTACCTCACTCCCTCTCCGTCAGTCTCCTCTCGCTCACTCCCTCTCCGTCAGTCTCCTCTCCCTGACTCCCTCTCCCTCTCCGTCAGTCTCCTCTCGCTCACTCCCTCTCCGTCAGTCTCCTCTCCCTCACCCTCTCCGTCAGTCTCCTCTCGCTCACTCCCTCTCCGTCAGTCTCCTCTCCCTCACCCTCTCCGTCAGTCTCCTCTCCCTCACTCCCTCTCCGTCAGTCTCCTCTCCCTCACTCCCTCTCCGTCAGTCTCCTCTCCCTCACTCCCTCTCCGCCAGTCTCTTCTCCTTCACTCCCCCTCCGTCAGTTTCCTCTCCCTCACTCCCTCTCCGTCATTCTCCTCTCCCTCAATCCCTCTCCGCCAGTCTCCTCTCCCGCACTCCCTCTCCTTCAGTTTCCTCTCCCTCTCCCTCTCCGTCAGTTTCCACTCCTTCACTCCCCCTCCCACAGTTACCTCTCCCTCTCTCCCTCTCCCAGTCTGCTCTCGCTCACTTCCTCTCCATTAGTCTCCTCTCCCTCACTTCCTCTCCATCAGTCTCCTCTCCCTCACTCCCTCTCCGTCAGTCTCCTCTCCCTCACTCCCCCTCGGTCAGTCTCCTCTCCGTCTCCCCTCTCCGTCAGTTTCCTCTCCCTCACTCCCTCTCCGTCAGTTTCCTCTCCCTCACTCCCTCTCCGTCAGATTCCTCTCCCCTCACTCCCTCTCCGTCAGTCTCCTCTCCCTCACTCCCTCTCCGTCAGTTTCCTCTCCCTCACTCCCTCTCCGTCAGTCTCCGCTCCCTCACTCCCTCTGCCTGTTTCCTCTCCCTCACTCCCTCTACGTCAGTTTCCTCTCCCTCACTCCCTCTGCCTGTTTCCTCTCCCTCACTCCCTCTACGTCAGTTTCCTCTCCCTCACCCTCTCCGTCAGTTTCCTCTCCCTCAACCTCCCCGTCAGTTTCCTCTCCCTCACTTCCTCTCCGTCAGCTTCATCTCCCTCACTCCCACTCCCAGTCTCCTCTCCCTCACTCCCTCTCCGTCAGTCTCCTCTCCCTCACTCCCCCTCGGTCAGTCTCCTCTCCATGTCCCTCTCCGTCAGTTTCCTCTCCCTCACTCCCTCTCCGTCAGTTTCCTCTCCCTCACTCCCTCTCCGTCAGTCACCCTCACTCCCTCTCCGTCATTCTCCTCTCCCTCACTCCCTCTCCGTCAGTTTCCTCTCCCTCACCCTCTCCGTCAGTTTCCTCTCCCTCACTCCCCTCCGTCAGTTTCCTCTCCCTCACTCCCTCTCCCTCACTCCCTCTCCGTCAGTTTCCTCTCCCTCACTCCCTCTCCGTCAGTTTCCTTCCTCTCCCCCTCCGTCAGTCTCCTCTCCATCACTCCCTCTCCGTCAGTCTCCTCTCCCTCACCCTCTCCGTCAGTTTCCTCTCCTTCACTCCCCCACCGTCAGTCTCCACTCCCTCACCCTCTCCGTCAGTATCCTCTCCACTCCCCCGTCAGTCTCCTCTCCCTCTCCCTCTCCGTCAGTTTCCTCTCCCTCACTCCATCTCCGTCATTCTCCTCTCCCTCACTCCCTCTCCGTCAATCTCCTCTCCCTCACTCCCTCTCCGTCAGTCTCCTCTCCCTCACTCCCTCTCCGCCAGTCTCCTCTCCCGCACTCCCTCTCCGTCTGTCTCCTCTCCCTCACTCCCTCCGTCAATCTCCTCTCCCTCACCCTCTCCGTCAGTTTCCTCTCATCACTCCCCCTCCGTCAATCTCCTCTCCCTCACTCCCTCTCCGTCAGTCTCCTCTCCCTCACTCCCTCTCTGTCAGTCTCCTCTCCCACTCCCTCTCCGCCAGTCTCCTCTCCCGCTCTCCCTCCCCGTCAGTTTCCTCTCCCTCACTCCCTCTCCGTCAGTCTCCCTCACTCCCTCACCATCAGGTTCCTCTCCTCACTCCCTCTCCGTCAGTCTCCTCTCCCTCACTCCCTCTCTGTCAGTCTCCTCTCCCACTCCCTCTCCGTCAGTTTCCTCTCCATCACTCCCTCTCCGTTAGTTTCCTCTCCCTCACTCCCTCTCCGTCAGTCTCCTCTCCCTCGCTCCCTGTCAGTTTCCTCTCCCTCTACCTCCCCGTCAGTTTCCTCTCCCTCACTCCCTCTCCGTCAGTCTCCCTCACTCCCTCACCATCAGGTTCCTCTCCCTCACTCCCTCTCCGTCAGTCTCCTCTCCCTCACTCCCTCTCTGTCAGTCTCCTCTCCCACTCCCTCTCCGTCAGTTTCCTCTCCCTCACTCCCTCTCCGTCATTCTCCTCTCCCTCACTCCCTCTCCGCCAGTCTCCTCTCCCTCACTCCCTCTCCGTCAGTCTCCTCCCCCTCGCTCCCTGTCAGTTTCCACTCCTTCACTCCCCCTCCCACAGTTACCTCTCCCTCTCTCCCTTCCCAGTCTCCTTTCCCTCACTTCCTCTCCGTCAGTTTCCTCTCCCTCACTCCCTCTCCGTCAGTCTCCTCTCCCTCACCCTCTCCGTTTCCTCTCCCTCACTCCCTCTCCGTCATTCTCTCCCTCACTCCCTCTCCGCAAGTCTCCTCTCCCTCACTCCCTCTCCTTCAGTTTCCTCTCCCTCACCCTCGCCGTCAGTTTCCTCTCCACTCCCCCTCCGTCAGTTTCCTCTCCACTCCCCCTCCGTCAGTCTCCTCTCCCTCTCCCTCTCCGTTTCCTCTCCCTCACTCCCTCTCCGTCATTCTCTCCCTCACTCCCTCTCCGCCAGTCTCCTCTCCCGCAATCCCTATCCTTCAGTTTCCTCTCCCTCTCCGTCCGTTTCCACTCCTTCACTCCCCCTCCCACAGTTACCTCTCCCTCTCTCCCTCTCCCAGTCTCCTCTCCCTCACTTCCTCTCCATCAGTCTCCTCTCCCTCACTCCCTCTCCGTCAGTCTCCTCTCCCACACTCCCTCTCCGTCAGTCTCCGCTCCCTCACTCTGCGTGTTTCCTCTCCCTCACTCCCTCTCCGTCAGTCTCCCTCACTCCCTCACCATCAGGTTCCTCTCCCTCACTCTCTCTCCATCAGTCTCCTCTCCCTCACTCCCTCTCAGTCAGTCTCCTCTCCATCACTCCCTCCGTCTGTCTCCTCTCCCTCACTCCCTCTCCGTCAGTCTCCTGTCCCTCACTCCCTCTCCGCCAGACTCCTCTCCCGCACTCCCTCTCCGTCAGTCTCCTCTCCCTCACTCCCTCTCCGTCAGTCTCCTGTCCCTCACTCCCTCTCCGTCAGTCTCCTCTCCCTCACTCCCTCTCCGTCAGTTTCCGCTCCCTCACTCACTCTCCATCAGTCTCCTCCATCACTCCCTCTCCGTCAGTTTCCTCTCCCTCTCCGTCAGTTTCCGCTCCCTCACTCACTCTCCATCAGTCTCCTCCCTCCCTCTCCGTCAGTTTCCTCTCCCTCACTCCCTCTCCGTTAGTCTCCACTCCCTCCCTCACCATCAGGTTCCTCTCCCTCACTCCCTCTCCGTCAGTCTCCTCTCCCTCACTCCCTCTCCGTCATTCTCCTCTCCCTCACACCGTTATTCCTCTCCCTCAACCTCCCCGTCAGTTTCCTCTCCCTCA
Organism: Hypanus sabinus; assembly: GCF_030144855.1. Taxonomy (NCBI): domain Eukaryota; kingdom Metazoa; phylum Chordata; class Chondrichthyes; order Myliobatiformes; family Dasyatidae; genus Hypanus; species Hypanus sabinus. Next base: position 17,745 of record NW_026780300.1, on the reverse strand, counting down.
CTTCCTCTCCGTCAGCTTCCTCTCCCTCTCTCCCACTCCCAGTCTCCTCTCCCTCACTCCCACTCCCAGTCTCCTCTCCCTCACTCCCTCTCCGTCAGTCTCCTCTCCCTCACTCCCTCTCCGTCAGTTTCCTCTCCCTCACCCTCTCCGTCAGTTTCCTCTCCTTCACTCCCCCTCCGTCAGTTTCCTCTCCCTCACTTCCGCTCCGTCAGTTTCCTCTCCCTCACTCCCCCTTCGACATTTTCCTCCCTCACTCCCTCTCCGTCAGTCTCCTCTCCCTCACTCCCCCTTCGACATTTTCCTCCCTCACTCCCTCTCCGTCAGTCTCCTATCCCTCTCCCTCTCCGTCAGTCTCCTCTCCCTCACCCTCTCCGTCAGTCTCCTCTCCCTCACTCCCTCTCCGTCAGTCTCCTCTCCCTCACTCCCTCTCCGTCAGTCTCCTCTCCCTCACTCCCTCTCCGTTAGTCTCCTCTCCCTCACTCACTCTCCATCAGTCTCCTCCCTCACTCCCTCTCCGTCAGTTTCCTCTCCCTCACTTCCGCTCCGTCAGTTTCCTCTCCCTCACTCCCCCTTCGACATTTTCCTCCCTCGCTCCCTCTCCGTCAGTCTCCTATCCCTCTCCCTCTCTGTCAGTCTCCTCTCGCTCACTCCCTCTCCGTCAGTCTCCTCTCGCTCACTCCCTCTCCGTCAGTCTCCTCTCCCTCACCCTCTCCGTCAGTCTCCTCTCCCTCACTCCCTCTCCGTCAGTCTCCTCTCCCTCACTCCCTCTCAGTCAGTCTCCTCTCCCTCACTCCGTCTCCGCCAGTCTCCTCTCCTTCACTCCCCCTCCGTCAGTTTCCTCTCCCTCACTCCCTCTCCGTCATTCTCCTCTCCCTCAATCCCTCTCCGCCAGTCTCCTCTCCTTCACTCCCCCTCCGTCAGTTTCCTCTCCCTCACTCCCTCTCCGTCATTCTCCTCTCCCTCAATCCCTCTCCGCCAGTCTCCTCTCCCGCACTCCCTCTCCTACAGTTTCCTCTCCCTCTCCCTCTCCGTCAGTTTCCACTCCTTCACTCCCCCTCCCACAGTTACATCTCCCTCTCTCCCTCTCCCAGTCTGCTCTCGCTCACTTCCTCTCCATTAGTCTCCTCTCCCTCACTTCCTCTCCATCAGTCTCCTCTCCCTCACTCCCTCTCCGTCAGTCTCCTCTCCCTCACTCCCCCTCGGTCAGTCTCCTCTCCGTCTCCCTCTCCGTCAGTTTCCTCTCCCTCACTCCCTCTCCGTCAGTTTCCTCTCCCTCACTCCCTCTCCGTCAGATTCCTCTCCCTCACTCCCTCTCCGTCCGTTTCCTCTCCCTCACTCCCTCTGCCTGTTTCCTCTCCCTCACTCCCTCTCCGTCAGTTTCCTCTCCCTCACTCCCTCTCCGTCAGTCTCCGCTCCCTCACTCCCTCTGCCTGTTTCCTCTCCCTCACTCCCTCTACGTCAGTTTCCTCTCCCTCACTCCCTCTGCCTGTTTCCTCTCCCTCCCTCTACGTCAGTTTCCTCTCCCTCACCCTCTCCGTCAGTTTCCTCTCCCTCAACCTCCCCGTCAGTTTCCTCTCCCTCACTTCCTCTCCGTCAGCTTCATCTCCCTCACTCCCACTCCCAGTCTCCTCTCCCTCACTCCCTCTCCGTCAGTCTCCTCTCCCTCACTCCCTCTCCGTCAGTCTCCTCTCCCTCACTCCCCCTCGGTCAGTCTCCTCTCCCTGTCCCTCTCCGTCAGTTTCCTCTCCCTCACTCCCTCTCCGTCAGTTTCCTCTCCCTCACTCCCTCTCCGTCAGTTTCCTGTCCCTCACTCCCTCTCCGTCAGTTTCCTTCCACTCCCCCTCCGTCAGTCTCCTCTCCATCACTCCCTCTCCGTCAGTCTCCTCTCCCTCACCCTCTCCGTCAGTCTCCTCTCCCTCACTCCCTCTCCGTCAGTCTCCTCTCCCTCACTCCCTCTCCGTCAGTCTCCTCTCCCTCACTCCCTCTCCGCCAGTCTCCTCTCCTTCACTCATTCTCCGTCAGTCTCCTCTCGCTCACTCCCTCTCCGCCAGTCTCCTCTCCCTCACTCCCTCTCCTTCAGTTTCCTCTCCCTCACCCTCGCCGTCAGTTTCCTCTCCACTCCCCCTCCGTCAGTCTCCTCTCCCTCACCCTCTCCGTTTCCTCTCCCTCACTCCCTCTCCGTCATTCTCTCCCTCACTCCCTCTCCGCCAGTCTCCTCTCCCGCAATCCCTATCCTTCAGTTTCCTCTCCCTCTCCGTCAGTTTCCACTCCTTCTCTCCCCCTCCCACAGTTACCTCTCCCTCTCTCCCTCTCCCAGTCTCCTCTCCCTCACTTCCTCTCCATCAGTGTCCTCTCCCTCACTCCCTCTCCGTCAGTCTCCGCTCCCTCACTCGCTCTGCGTGTTTCCTCTCCCTCACTCCCTCTCCGTCAGTCTCCCTCACTCCCTCACCATCAGGTTCCTCTCCCTCACTCTCTCTCCATCAGTCTCCTCTCCTCACTCCCTCTCAGTCAGTCTCCTCTCCATCACTCCCTCCGTCAGTCTCTTCTCCCTCACTCCCTCTCCGTGTTTCCTCTCCCTCACTCCCTCTCCATCAATCTCCTCTCCCTCACTCCCTCTCAGTCAGTCTCCTCTCCATCACTCCTTCCGTCTGTCTCCTCTCCCTCACTCCCTCTCCGTCAGTCTCCTGTCCCTCACTCCTCTCCCTCTACCTCTCCGTCAGTTTCCTCTCCTTCACTCCCCTTCCGTCAGTCTCCACACCCTCACCCTCTCCGTCAGTTTCCTCTCCACTCCCTATCCGCCAGTATCCTCTCCCGCACTCCCTCTCCGTCAGTTTCCGCTCCCTCACTCCCTCTCCATCAGTCTCCTCCCTCACTCCTCTCCCTCTACCTCTCCGTCAGTTTCCTCTCCTCACTCACTCTCCATCAGTCTCCTCCCTCACTCCCTCTCCGTCAGTTTCCTCTCCCTCACTCCTTCTCCGTTAGTCTCCACTCCCTCCCTCAGCATCAGGTTCCTCTCCCTCACTCACTCTCCTTCAGTTTCCTCTCCCTCACTCCCTCTCCGTCAGTTTCCGCTCCCTCACTCACTCTCCATCAGTCTCCTCCCTCACTCCCTCTCCGTCAGTTTCCTCTCCCGCACTCCCTCTCCGTCAGTCTCCTCTCCCTCACTCCTCTCCGTTAGTCTCCTCTCCCTCACTCACTCTCCATCAGTCTCCTCCCTCACTCCCTCTCCGTCAGTTTCCTCTCCCTCACTCCTTCTCCGTTAGTCTCCACTCCCTCCCTCAGCATCAGGTTCCTCTCCCTCACTCCCTCTCCTTCAGTTTCCTCTCCCTCACTCCCTCTCCGTCAGTTTCCGCTCCCTCACTCACTCTCCATCAGTCTCCTCCCTCCCTCTCCGTCAGTTTCCTCTCCCTCACTCCCTCTCCGTTAGTCTCCACTCCCTCCCTCACCATCAGGTTCCTCTCCCTCACTCCCTCTCCGTCAGTCTCCTCTCCTCACTCCCTCTCCGTCATTCTCCTCTCCCTCACTCCGTTATTCCTCTCCTCAACCTCCCCGTCAGTTTCCTCTCCCTCACTTCCTCTCCGTCAGCTTCCTCTCCCTCACTCCACTCCCAGTCTCCTCTCCCTCACTCCCTCTCCGTCAGTCTCCTCTCCCTCACTCACTCTCCGTCAGTTTCCTCTCCCTCACCCTCTCCGTCAGTTTCCTCTCCTTCACTCCCCCTCCGTCAGTTTCCTCTCCCTCACTCCCCCTTCGACATTTTCCTCCCACTCCCTCTCCGTCAGTCTCCTCTCCCTCACTCCCCCTTCGACATTTTCCTCCCTCACTCCCTCTCCGTCAGTCTCCTATCCCTCTCCCTCTCCGTCAGTCTCCTCTCCCTCACCCTCTCCGTCAGTCTCCTCTCCCTCACTCCCTCTCCGTCAGTCTCCTCTCCCTCACTCCCTCTCCGTCAGTCTCCTCTCCCTCACCCTCTCCGTTTCCTCTCCCTCACTCCCTCTCCGTCATTCTCTCCCTCACTCCCTCTCCGCCAGTCTTCTCTCCCTCACTCCCTCTCCTTCAGTTTCCGCTCCCTCACCCTCGCCGTCAGTTTCCTCTCCACTCCCCCTCCGTCAGTCTCCTCTCCCTCACCCTCTCCGTTTCCTCTCCCTCACTCCCTCTCCGTCATTCTCTCCCTCACTCCCTCTCCGCCAGTCTCCTCTCCCGCAATCCCTATCCTTCAGTTTCCTCTCCCTCTCCGTCAGTTTCCACTCCTTCACTCCCCTCCCACAGTTACCTCTCCCTCTCTCTCTCTCCCAGTCTCCTCTCCCTCACTTCCTCTCCATCAGTCTCCTCTCCCTCACTCCCTCTCCGTCAGTCTCCTCTCCCTCACTCCCTCTCCGTCAGTCTCCGCTCCCTCACTCCGTCTGCGTGTTTCCTCTCCCTCACTCCCTCTCCGTCAGTCTCCCTCACTCCCACACCATCAGGTTCCTCTCCCTCACTCTCTCTCGATCAGTCTCCTCTCCCTCACTCCCTCTCAGTCAGTCTCCTCTCCATCACTCCCTCCGTCAGTTTCCTCTCCTCACTCCTTCTCCGTTAGTCTCCACTCCCTCCCTCAGCATCAGGTTCCTCTCCCTCACTCCCTCTCCATCAGTCTCCTCTCCCTCACTCCCTCTCCGTCAGTTTCCGCTCCCTCACTCACTCTCCATCAGTCTCCTCCCTCACTCCCTCTCCGTCAGTTTCCTCTCCCTCACTCCCTCTCCGTCAGTCTCCTCTCCCTCACCTCCCTCTCCGTTAGTCTCCCACTCCCTCCCTCACCATCAGGTTCCTCTCCCTCACTCCCTCTCCGTCAGTCTCCTCTCCCTCACTCCCTCTCCGTCAGCTTCCTCTCCTCACTCCCACTCCCAGTCTCCTCTCCCTCACTCCCTCTCCGTCAGTCTCCTCTCCCTCACTCCCTCTCCGTCAGTTTCCTCTCCCTCACCCTCTCCGTCAGTTTCCTCTCCTTCGCCTCCGTCAGTTTCCTCTCCCTCACTTCCGCTCCGTCAGTTTCCTCTCCCTCACTCCCCCTTCGACATTTTCCTCCCTCACTCCCTCTCCGTCAGTCTCCTCTCCCTCACTCCCCCTTCGACATTTTCCTCCCTCTCCGTCAGTCTCCTATCCCTGTCCCTCTCCGTCAGTCTCCTCTCCCTCACCCTCTCCGTCAGTCTCCTCTCCCTCACTCCCTCTCCGTCAGTCTCCTCTCCCTCACTCCCTCTCCGTCAGTCTCCTCTCCCTCACTCCCTCTCCGCCAGTCTCCTCTCCTTCACTCCCTCTCCGTCAGTCTCCTCTCGCTCACTCCCTCTCCGTCAGTCTCCTCTCCCTCACTCCCTCTCCGTCAGTCTCCTCTCCCTCACTCCTCTCCGTCAGTTTCCTCTCCCTCACCCTCTCCGTCAGTTTCCTCTCCTTCACTCCCCCTCCGTCAGTTTCCTCTCCCTCACTTCCGCTCCGTCAGTTTCCTCTCCCTCACTCCCCCTTCGACATTTTCCTCCCTCGCTCCCTCTCCGTCAGTCTCCTATCCCTCTCCCTCTCTGTCAGTCTCCTCTCGCTCACTCCCTCTCCGTCAGTCTCCTCTCGCTCACTCCCTCTCCGTCAGTCTCCTCTCCCTCACCCTCTCCGTCAGTCTCCTCTCCCTCACTCCCTCTCCGTCAGTCTCCTCTCCCTCACTCCCTCTCAGTCAGTCTCCTCTCCCTCACTCCGTCTCCGCCAGTCTCCTCTCCTTCACTCCCCCTCCGTCAGTTTCCTCTCCCTCACTCCCTCTCCGTCATTCTCCTCTCCCTCAATCCCTCTCCGCCAGTCTCCTCTCCTTCACTCCCCCTCCGTCAGTTTCCTCTCCCTCACTCCCTCTCCGTCATTCTCCTCTCCCTCAATCCCTCTCCGCCAGTCTCCTCTCCCGCACTCCCTCTCCTACAGTTTCCTCTCCCTGCTCCCTCTCCGTCAGTTTCCACTCCTTCACTCCCCCTCCCACAGTTACATCTCCCTCTCTCCTCTCCCAGTCTGCTCTCGCTCACTTCCTCTCCATTAGTCTCCTCTCCTCACTTCCTCTCCATCAGTCTCCTCTCCCTCACTCCCTCTCCGTCAGTCTCCTCTCCCTCACTCCCCCCTCGGTCAGTCTCCTCTCCGTCTCCCTCTCCGTCAGTTTCCTCTCCCTCACTCCCTCTCCGTCAGTTTCCTCTCCCTCACCCTCTCCGTCAGTTTCCTCTCCTTCACTCCCCCTCCGTCAGTTTCCTCTCCCTCACTTCCGCTCCGTCAGTTTCCTCTCCCTCACTCCCCCTTCGACATTTTCCTCCCTCGCTCCCTCTCCGTCAGTCTCCTATCCCTCTCCCTCTCTGTCAGTCTCCTCTCGCTCACTCCCTCTCCGTCAGTCTCCTCTCGCTCACTCCCTCTCCGTCAGTCTCCTCTCCCTCACCCTCTCCGTCAGTCTCCTCTCCCTCACTCCCTCTCCGTCAGTCTCCTCTCCCTCACTCCCTCTCAGTCAGTCTCCTCTCCCTCACTCCGTCTCCGCCAGTCTCCTCTCCTTCACTCCCCCTCCGTCAGTTTCCTCTCCCTCACTCCCTCTCCGTCATTCTCCTCTCCTCAATCCCTCTCCGCCAGTCTCCTCTCCTTCACTCCCCCTCCGTCAGTTTCCTCTCCCTCACTCCCTCTCCGTCATTCTCCTCTCCCTCAATCCCTCTCCGCCAGTCTCCTCTCCCGCACTCCCTCTCCTACAGTTTCCTCTCCCTCTCCCTCTCCGTCAGTTTCCACTCCTTCACTCCCCCTCCCACAGTTACATCTCCCTCTCTCCCTCTCCCAGTCTGCTCTCGCTCACTTCCTCTCCATTAGTCTCCTCTCCCTCACTTCCTCTCCATCAGTCTCCTCTCCCTCACTCCCTCTCCGTCAGTCTCCTCTCCCTCACTCCCCCTCGGTCAGTCTCCTCTCCGTCTCCCTCTCCGTCAGTTTCCTCTCCCTCACTCCCTCTCCGTCAGTTTCCTCTCCCTCACTCCCTCTCCGTCAGATTCCTCTCCCTCACTCCCTCTCCGTCCGTTTCCTCTCCCTCACTCCTTCTGCCTGTTTCCTCTCCCTCACTCCCTCTCCGTCACTTTCCTCTCCCTCACTCCCTCTCCGTCAGTCTCCGCTCCCTCACTCCCTCTGCCTGTTTCCTCTCCCTCACTCCCTCTACGTCAGTTTCCTCTCCCTCACTCCCTCTGCCTGTTTCCTCTCCCTCCCTCTACGTCAGTTTCCTCTCCCTCACCCTCTCCGTCAGTTTCCTCTCCTCAACCTCCCCGTCAGTTTCCTCTCCCTCACTTCCTCTCCGTCAGCTTCATCTCCCTCACTCCCACTCCCAGTCTCCTCTCCCTCACTCCCTCTCCGTCAGTCTCCTCTCCCTCACTCCCCCTCGGTCAGTCTCCTCTCCCTGTCCCTCTCCGTCAGTTTCCTCTCCCTCACTCCCTCTCCGTCAGTTTCCTCTCCCTCACTCCCTCTCCGTCAGTTTCCTGTCCCTCACTCCCTCTCCGTCAGTTTCCTTCCACTCCCCCTCCGTCAGTCTCCTCTCCATCACTCCCTCTCCGTCAGTCTCCTCTCCCTCACTCCCTCTCCGTCAGTTTCCGCTCCCTCACTCACTCTCCATCAGTCTCCTCCCTCACTCCCTCTCCGTCAGTTTCCTCTCCCTCACTCCCTCTCCGTCAGTCTCCTCTCCCTCACTCCCTCTCCGTTAGTCTCCACTCCCTCCCTCACCATCAGGTTCCTCTCCCTCACTCCCTCTCCGTCAGTCTCCTCTCCCTCACTCCCTCTCCGTCATTCTCCTCTCCTTCACTCCGTAATTCCTCTCCCTCAACCTCCCCGTCAGTTTCCTCTCCCTCACTTCCTCTCCGTCAGCTTCCTCTCCCTCACTCCCACTCGCAGTCTCCTCTCCCTCACTCCCTCTCCGTCAGTCTCCTCTCCCTCACTCCCTCTCCGTCAGTTTCCTCTCCCTCACCCTCTCCGTCAGTTTCCTCTCCTTCACTCCCCCTCCGTCAGTTTCCTCTCCCTCACTTCCGCTCCGTCAGTTTCCTCTCCCTCACTCCCCCTTCGACATTTTCCTCCCTCACTCCCTCTCCGTCAGTCTCCTCTCCCTCACTCCCCCTTCGACATTTTCCTCCCTCACTCCCTCTCCGTCAGTCTCCTATCCCTCTCCCTCTCCGTCAGTCTCCTCTCCCTCACCCTCTCCGTCAGTCTCCTCTCCCTCACTCCCTCTCCGTCAGTCTCCTCTCCCTCACTCCCTCTCCGTCAGTCTCCTCTCCCTCACTCCCTCTCCGCCAGTCTCCTCTCCTTCACTCATTCTCCGTCAGTCTCCTCTCGCTCACTCCCTCTCCGTCAGTCTCCTCTCCCTCACTCCCTCTCCGTCAGTCTCCTCTCCCTCACTCCCTCTCCGTCAGTTTCCTCTCCCTCACCCTCTCCGTCAGTTTCCTCTCCTTCACTCCCCCTCCGTCAGTTTCCTCTCCCTCACTTCCGCTCCGTCAGTTTCCTCTCCCTCACTCCCCCTTCGACATTTTCCTCCCTCACTCCCTCTCCGTCAGTCTCCTCTCCCTCACTCCCCCTTCGACATTTTCCTCCCTCGCTCCCTCTTCGTCAGTCTCCTATCCCTCTCCCTCTCTCAGTCTCCTCTCGCTCACTCCCTCTCCGTCAGTCTCCTCTCGCTCACTCCCTCTCCGTCAGTCTCCTCTCCCTCACTCCCTCTCCGTCAGTCTCCTCTCCCTCACCCTCTCCGTCAGACTCCTCTCCCTCACCCTCTCCGTCAGTCTCCTCTCCCTCACTCCCTCTCCGTCAGTCTCCTCTCCCTCACTCCCTCTCCGTCAGTCTCCTCTCCCTCACTCCCTCTCCGTCAGTCTCCTCTCCCTCACTCCCTCTCCGTCAGTCTCCACTCCCTCACTCCCTCTCAGTCAGTCTCCTCTCCCTCACTCCCTCTCCGCCAGTCTCCTCTCCTTCACTCCCCCTCCGTCAGTTTCCTCTCCCTCACTCCCTCTCCGTCATTCTCCTCTCCCTCAATCCCTCTCCGCCAGTGTCCTCTCCCGCACTCCCTCTCCTTCAGTTTCCTCTCCCTCTCCCTCTCCGTCAGTTTCCACTCCTTCACTCCCCCTCCCAGTTACCTCTCCCTCTCTCCCTCTCCCAGTCTGCTCTCGCTCACTTCCTCTCCATTAGTCTCCCTCACTTCCTCTCCATCAGTCTCCGCTCCCTCACTCCCTCTCCGTCAGTCTCCTCTCCCTCACTCCCCCTCGGTCAGTCTCCTCTCCGTCTCCCTCTCCGTCAGTTTCCTCTCCCTCACTCCTTCTCCGTTAGTCTCCACTCCCTCCTTCAGCATCAGGTTCCTCTCCCTCACTCCCTCTCCGTCAGTCTCCTCTCCCTCACTCCCTCTCCGTCAGTCTCCTCTCCCTCACTCCCCCTCGGTCAGTCTCCTCTCCGTCTCCCTCTCCGTCAGTTTCCTCTCCCTCACTCCCTCTCCGTCAGTTTCCTGTCCCTCACTCCCTCTCCGTCAGATTCCTCTCCCTCACTCCCTCTCCGTCCGTTTCCTCTCCCTCACTCCCTCTGCCTGTTTCCTCTCCCTCACTCCCTCTCCGTCAGTTTCCTCTCCCTCACTCCCTCTCCGTCAGTCTCCGCTCCCTCACTCCCTCTGCCTGTTTCCTCTCCCTCACTCCCTCTACGTCAGTTTCCTCTCCCTCACTCCCTCTGCCTGTTTCCTCTCCCTCACTCCCTCTACGTCAGTTTCCTCTCCCTCACCCTCTCCGTCAGTTTCCTCTCCCTCAACCTCCCCGTTAGCTTCATCTCCCTCCCACTCCCAGTCTCCTCTCCCTCACTCCCTCTCCGTCAGTCTCCTCTCCCTCACTCCCCCTCGGTCAGTCTCCTCTCCCTGTCCCTCTCCGTCAGTTTCCTCTCCCACACTCCCTCTCCGTCAGTTTCCTCTCCCTCACTCCCTCTCCGTCAGTTTCCTCTCCCTCACTCCCTCTCCGTCAGTTTCCTTCCACTCCCCCTCCGTCAGTCTCCTCTCCATCACTCCCTCTCCGTCAGTTTCCTCTCCTTCACTCCCTCTCCGTCAGTCTCCACTCCCTCACCCTCTCCGTCAGTATCCTCTCCACTCCCCCTCCGTCAGTCTCCTCTCCCTCTCCCTCTCCGTCAGTTTCCTCTCCCTCACGCCCTCTCCGTCATTCTCCTCTCCCTCACTCCCTCTCCGTCAATCTCCTCTCCCTCACTCCCTCTCCGTCAGTCTCCTCTCCCGCACTCCCTCTCCGTCAGTTTCCTCTCCCTCACTCCCTCTCCGTCATTCTCCTCTCCCTCACCCTCTCAGTCAGTATCCTCTCCACTCCCTCTCCGCCAGTCTCCTCTCCCGCAATCCCTCTCCGTCAGTTTCCGCTCCCTCACTCCCTCTCCATCAGTCTCCTCCCTCACTCCCTCTCCGTCAGTTTCCTCTCCCTCACTCCCTCTCCGTTAGTTTCCTCTCCCTCACTCCTTCTCCGTCAGTCTCCTCTCCCTCACTCGCTGCCTGTCAGTTTTCTCTCCCTCACTCCCTCTCCCTCTCCGTCAGTTTCCGCTCTCCATCAGTCTCCTCCCTCACTCCCACTCCGTCAGTTTCTTCTCCCTCACTCCCTCTCCGTCAGTTTCCTCTCCCTCACTCCCTCGGTCACTCTTCTCCCTCACTCCCTCTCCGTGTTTCCTCTCCCTCACTCCCTCTCCGTCAGTCTCATCTCCCTCACTCGCTCCCTGTCAGTTTTCTCTCCCTCACTCCTTCTCCCTCTCCGTCAGTTTCCGCTCCCTCACTCCCTCTCCATCAGTATCCTCCCTCACTCCCTCTCCGTCAGTTTCCTCTCCCTCACTCCCTCTCCGTCAGTCTCCACTCCCTCACCCTCTCCGTCAGTTTCCTTCCACTCCCCCTCCGTCAGTCTCCTCTCCCTCACCCTCTCCGTCAGTTTCCGCTCCCTCACTCCCTCTCCATCAGTATCCTCCCTCACTCCCTCTCCGTCAGTTTCCTCTCCCTCACTCCCTCTCCGTCAGTCTCCTCTCCCTCACCCTCTCCGTCAGTTTCCTCTCCCTCACTCCCTCTCCGTCAGTCTCCACTCCCTCACCCTCTCCGTCAGTTTCCTCTCCTTCACTCCCCCTCCGTCAGTCTCCACTCCCTCACCCTCTCCGTCAGTTTCCTCTCCACTCCCCTTCCGTCAGTCTCCTCTCCCTCACCCTCTCCGTCAGTTTCCTCTCCCTCACTCCTTCTCCGTCAGTCTCCTCTCCCTCACTCGCTCCCTGTCAGTTTTCTCTCCCTCACTCCCTCTCCCTCTCCGTCAGTTTCCGCTCCCTCACTGCCTCTCCATCAGTCTCCTCCTTCACTCCCCCTCCCACAGTTACCTCTCCTTCTCTCCCTCTCCCAGTCTCCTCTCCCTCACTTCCTCTCCATCAGTCTCCTCTCCCTCACTCCCTCTCCGTCAGTCTCCTCTCCCTCACTCCCTCTCCGTCTGTCTCCTCTCCCTCACTCCCTCTCCGTCAATCTCCTCTCCCTCACCCTCTCCGTCAGTTTCCTCTACATCACTCCCCCTCCGTCAGTCTCCACTCCCTCACCCTCTCCGTCAGTTTCCTTCCACTCCCCCTCCGTCTCTCTCCTCTCCCTCACTCCCTCTCCGTCAATCTCCTCTCCCTCACCCTCTCCGTCAGTCTCCTCTCCCTCACTCCCGCTCCGTCTGTCTCCTCTCCCTCACTCCCTCTCCGTCAGTCTCCACTCCCTCACCCTCTCCGTCAGTTTCCTCTCCACTCCCCCTCCGTCAGTCTCCTCTCCCTCACCCTCTCCGTCAGTTTCCTCTCCCTCACTCCCTCTCCGTCATTCTCCTCTCCCTCACTCCCTCTCCGCCAGTCTCCTCTCCCGCACCCTCTCCGTCAGTTTCCTCTCCCTCACTCCTTCTCCGTCAGTCTCCTCCCTCACTCCCTCTCCGTCAGTTTCCTCTCCCTCACACCCTCTCCGTTAGTTTCCTCTCCCTCACTCCTTCTCCGTCAGTCTCCTCTCCCTCACTCGCTCCCTGTCAGTTTTCTCTCCCTCACTCCCTCTCCCTCTCCGTCAGTTTCCGCTCCCTCACTCCCTCTCCATCAGTCTCCTCCCTCACTCCCTCTCCGTCAGTTTCTTCTCCCTCACTCCCTCTCCGTCAGTTTCCTCTCCCTCACTCCCTCGGTCAGTCTCTTCTCCCTCACTCCCTCTCCGTGTTTCCTCTCCCTCACTCCCTCTCCGTCAGTCTCATCTCCCTCACTCGCTCCCTGTCAGTTTTCTCTCCCTCACTCCCTCTCCCTCTCCGTCAGTTTCCGCTCCCTCACTCCCTCTCCATCAGTATCCTCCCTCACTCCCTCTCCGTCAGTTTCCTCTCCCTCACTCCCTCTCCGTCAGTCTCCACTCCCTCACCCTCTCCGTCAGTTTCCTTCCACTCCCCCTCCGTCAGTCTCCTCTCCCTCACTCCCTCTCCGTCAGTCTCCTCTCCCTCACCCTCTCCGTCAGTTTCCTCTCCCTCACTCCCTCAGTATCCTCCCTCACTCCCTCTCCGTCAGTTTCCTCTCCCTCACTCCCTCTCCGTCAGTCTCCTCTCCCTCACCCTCTCCGTCAGTTTCCTCTCCCTCACTCCCTCTCCGTCAGTCTCCACTCCCTCACCCTCTCCGTCAGTTTCCTCTCCTTCACTCCCCCTCCGTCAGTCTCCACTCCCTCACCCTCTCCGTCAGTTTCCTCTCCACTCCCCTTCCGTCAGTCTCCTCTCCCTCACCCTCTCCGTCAGTTTCCTCTCCCTCACTCCTTCTCCGTCAGTCTCCTCTCCCTCACTCGCTCCCTGTCAGTTTTCTCTCCCTCACTCCCTCTCCCTCTCCGTCAGTTTCCGCTTCCTCACTCCCTCTCCATCAGTCTCCTCCTTCACTCCCCCTCCCACAGTTACGTCTCCTTCTCTCCCTCTCCCAGTCTCCTCTCCCTCACTTCCTCTCCATCAGTCTCCTCTCCCTCACTCCCTCTCCGTCAGTCTCCTCTCCCTCACTCCTCTCCGTCTGTCTCCTCTCCCTCACTCCCTCTCCGTCAATCTCCTCTCCCTCACCCTCTCCGTCAGTTTCCTCTCCATCACTCCCCCTCCGTCAGTCTCCACTCCTCACCCTCTCCGTCAGTTTCCTTCCACTCCCTCTCCCTGTCTCCTCTCCCTCACTCCCTCTCCGTCAATCTCCTCTCCCTCACCCTCTCCGTCAGTCTCCTCTCCCTCACTCCCGCTCCGTCTGTCTCCTCTCCCTCACTCCCTCTCCGTCAGTCTCCACTCCCTCACCCTCTCCGTCAGTTTCCTCTCCACTCCCCCTCCGTCAGTCTCCTCTCCCTCACCCTCTCCGTCAGTTTCCTCTCCCTCACTCCCTCTCCGTCATTCTCCTCTCCCTCACTCCCTCTCCGCCAGTCTCCTCTCCCGCACCCTCTCCGTCAGTTTCCTCTCCCTCACTCCTTCTCCGTCAGTCTCCTCTCCCTCACTCGCTCCCTGTCAGTTTTCTCTCCCTCACTCCCTCTCCCTCTCCGTCAGTTTCCTCTCCCTGTACCTCCCCGTCAGTTTCCTCTCCCTCACTCCCTCTCCGTCAGTCTCCCTCACTCCCTCACCATCAGGTTCCTCTCCCTAACTCCCTCTCCGTCAGTCTCCTCTCCCTCTCCCTCTCCGTCAGTTTCCTCTCCCTCACTTCCTCTCCGTCAGTTTCCTCTCCCTCACTCCCTCTCCGTCATTCTCCTCTCCCTCACTCCCTCTCCGCCACTCCTCTCCCGCACTCCCTCTCCGTCATTCTCCCCTCTCCCTCACTCCCTCTCCGCCAGTCTCCTCTCCCGCACTCCCTCTCCGTCATTCTCCTCTCCCTCACTCCCTCTCCGCCAGTCTCCTCTCCCGCTCTCCCTATCCGTCAGTTTCCTCTCCATCACTCCCTCTCCGTTAGTTTCCTCTCCCTCACTCCCTCTCCGTCAGTCTCCTCTCCCTCACCCTCTCCGTTTCCTCTCCCTCACTCCCTCTCCGTCATTCTCTCCCTCACTCCCTCTCCGCCAGTCTCCTCTCCCTCACTCCCTCTCCTTCAGTTTCCTCTCCCTCACCCTCGCCGTCAGTTTCCTCTCCACTCCCCCGTCAGTCTCCTCTCCCTCACCCTCTCCGTTTCCTCTCCCTCACTCCCTCTCCGTCATTCTCTCCCTCACTCCCTCTCCGCCAGTCTCCTCTCCCGCAATCCCTATCCTTCAGTTTCCTCTCCCTCTCCGTCATTTTCCACTCCTTCACTCCCCCTCCCACAGTTACCTCTCCCTCTCTCCCTCTCCCAGTCTCCTCTCCCTCACTCTTCCATCAGTCTCCTCTCCCTCACTCCCTCTCAGTCAGTCTCCTCTCCATCACTCCGTCAGTCTCTTCTCCCTCACTCCCTCTCCGTGTTTCCTCTCCCTCACTCCCTCTCCATCAGTCTCCTCTCCCTCACTCCCTCTCAGTCAGTCTCCTCTCCATCACTCCCTCCGTCTGTCTCCTCTCCCTCACTCCCTCTCCGTCAGTCTCCTGTCCCTCACTCCCTCTCCGTCAGTCTCCTCTCCCTCACCCTCTCCGTCAGTTTCCTCTCCTTCACTCCCCCTCCGTCAGTCTCCACACCCTCACCCTCTCCGTCAGTTTCCTCTACACTCCCTATCCGCCAGTATCCTCTCCCGCACTCCCTCTCCGTCAGTTTCCGCTCCCTCACTCCCTCTCCATCAGTCTCCTCCCTCACTCCCTCTCCCTCTACCTCTCCGTCAGTTTCCTCTCCCTCACTCCCTCTCCGTCATTCTCCTCTCCCTCACTCCCTCTCCGCCAGTCTCCTCTCCCGCACTCCCTCTCCGTCAGTTTCCTCTCCCTCCCTCTCCGTTAGTCTCCTCTCCCTCACTCCCTCTCCGCCAGTCTCCTCTCCCGCACTCCCTCTCCGTCAGTTTCCTCTCCCTCACTCCCTCTCCGTTAGTCTCCTCTCCCTCACTCACTCTCCATCAGTCTCCTCCCTCACTCCCTCTCCGTCAGTTTCCTCTCCCTCACTTCCGCTCCGTCAGTTTCCTCTCCCTCACTCCCCCTTCGACATTTTCCTCCCTCGCTCCCTCTCCGTCAGTCTCCTATCCCTCTCCCTCTCTGTCAGTCTCCTCTCGCTCACTCCCTCTCCGTCAGTCTCCTCTCGCTCACTCCCTCTCCGTCAGTCTCCTCTCCCTCACCCTCTCCGTCAGTCTCCTCTCCCTCACTCCCTCTCCGTCAGTCTCCTCTCCCTCACTCCCTCTCAGTCAGTCTCCTCTCCCTCACTCCGTCTCCGCCAGTCTCCTCTCCTTCACTCCCCCTCCGTCAGTTTCCTCTCCCTCACTCCCTCTCCGTCATTCTCCTCTCCCTCAATCCCTCTCCGCCAGTCTCCTCTCCTTCACTCCCCCTCCGTCAGTTTCCTCTCCCTCACTCCCTCTCCGTCATTCTCCTCTCCCTCAATCCCTCTCCGCCAGTCTCCTCTCCCGCACTCCCTCTCCTACAGTTTCCTCTCCCTCTCCCTCTCCGTCAGTTTCCACTCCTTCACTCCCCCTCCCACAGTTACATCTCCCTCTCTCCCTCTCCCAGTCTGCTCTCGCTCACTTCCTCTCCATTAGTCTCCTCTCCCTCACTTCCTCTCCATCAGTCTCCTCTCCCTCACTCCCTCTCCGTCAGTCTCCTCTCCCTCACTCCCCCTCGGTCAGTCTCCTCTCCGTCTCCCTCTCCGTCAGTTTCCTCTCCCTCACTCCCTCTCCGTCAGTTTCCTCTCCCTCACTCCCTCTCCGTCAGATTCCTCTCCCTCACTCCCTCTCCGTCCGTTTCCTCTCCCTCACTCCCTCTGCCTGTTTCCTCTCCCCTCACTCCCCCCTTCCTCTCCGTCAGTTTCCTCTCCCTCACTCCCTCTCCGTCAGTCTCCGCTCCCTCACTCCCTCTGCCTGTTTCCTCTCCCTCACTCCCTCTACGTCAGTTTCCTCTCCCTCACTCCCTCTGCCTGTTTCCTCTCCCTCCCTCTACGTCAGTTTCCTCTCCCTCACCCTCTCCGTCAGTTTCCTCTCCCTCAACCTCCCCGTCAGTTTCCTCTCCCTCACTTCCTCTCCGTCAGCTTCATCTCCCTCACTCCCACTCCCAGTCCTCCTCTCCCTCACTCCCTCTCCGTCAGTCTCCTCTCCCTCACTCCCTCTCCGTCAGTCTCCTCTCCCTCACTCCCCCTCGGTCAGTCTCCTCTCCCTGTCCCTCTCCGTCAGTTTCCTCTCCCTCACTCCCTCTCCGTCAGTTTCCTCTCCCTCACTCCCTCTCCGTCAGTTTCCTGTCCCTCACTCCCTCTCCGTCAGTTTCCTTCCACTCCCCCCTCCGTCAGTCTCCTCTCCATCACTCCCTCTCCGTCAGTCTCCTCTCCCTCACTCCCTCTCCGTCAGTTTCCGCTCCCTCACTCACTCTCCGTCAGTCTCCTCTCCCTCACTCCCTCTCCGTTAGTCTCCACTCCCTCCCTCACCATCAGGTTCCTCTCCCTCACTACCTCTCCGTCAGTCTCCTCTCCCTCACTCCCTCTCCGTCATTCTCCTCTCCCTCACTCCGTAATTCCTCTCCCTCAACCTCCCCGTCAGTTTCCTCTCCCTCACTTCCTCTCCGTCAGCTTCCTCTCCCTCACTCCCACTCGCAGTCTCCTCTCCCCTCACTCCCTCTCCGTCAGTCTCCTCTCCCTCACTCCCTCTCCGTCAGTTTCCTCTCCCTCACCCTCTCCGTCAGTTTCCTCTCCTTCACTCCCCCTCCGTCAGTTTCCTCTCCCTCACTTCCGCTCCGTCAGTTTCCTCTCCCTCACTCCCCCTTCGACATTTTCCTCCCTCACTCCCTCTCCGTCAGTCTCCTCTCCCTCACTCCCCCTTCGACATTTTCCTCCCTCACTCCCTCTCCGTCATTCTCCTCTCCCTCACTCCCTCTCCGCCAGTCTCCTCTCCCGCTCTCCCTATCCGTCAGTTTCCTCTCCATCACTCCCTCTCCGTTAGTTTCCTCTCCCTCACTCCCTCTCCGTCAGTCTCCTCACCCTCACCCTCTCCGTTTCCTCTCCCTCACTCCCTCTCCGTCATTCTCTCCCTCACTCCCTCTCCGCCAGTCTCCTCTCCCTCACTCCCTCTCCTTCAGTTTCCTCTCCCTCACCCTCGCCGTCAGTTTCCTCTCCACTCCCCCGTCAGTCTCCTCTCCCTCACCCTCTCCGTTTCCTCTCCCTCACTCCCTCTCCGTCATTCTCTCCCTCACTCCCTCTCCGCCAGTCTCCTCTCCCGCAATCCCTATCCTTCAGTTTCCTCTCCCTCTCCGTCATTTTCCACTCCTTCACTCCCCCTCCCACAGTTACCTCTCCCTCTCTCCCTCTCCCAGTCTCCTCTCCCTCACTCTTCCATCAGTCTCCTCTCCCTCACTCCCTCTCAGTCAGTCTCCTCTCCATCACTCCGTCAGTCTCTTCTCCCTCACTCCCTCTCCGTGTTTCCTCTCCCTCACTCCCTCTCCATCAGTCTCCTCTCCCTCACTCCCTCTCAGTCAGTCCCCTCTCCATCACTCCCTCCGTCTGTCTCCTCTCCCTCACTCCCTCTCCGTCAGTCTCCTGTCCCTCACTCCCTCTCCGTCAGTCTCCTCTCCCTCACCCTCTCCGTCAGTTTCCTCTCCTTCACTCCCCCTCCGTCAGTCTCCACACCCTCACCCTCTCCGTCAGTTTCCTCTACACTCCCTATCCGCCAGTATCCTCTCCCGCACTCCCTCTCCGTCAGTTTCCGCT
>NW_026780299.1:40000-43322 GCF_030144855.1 Hypanus sabinus | reverse complement strand
GAGGGGGTGATGGAGACGGGGAGGGGTGTAGGGGAGGGAGGGGGTGATGGAGACGGGGAGGGGTGTAGGGGAGGGAGGGGTGACCGAGACGGGGAGGGGTGTAGGGGAGGGAGGGGGTGATGGAGACGGGGATGGGTGTAGGGGAGGGAGGGGTGACGGAGACGGGGAGGGGTGTAGGGGAGGGAGGGGGTGACGGAGACGGGGAGTGGTGTAGGGGGAGGGAGGGGGTGACGGAGACCGGGAGGGGTGTAGGAGAGGAAGTGGTGACGGAGACAGGGATGGGTGTAGGGGAGGGAGGGGTTGACGGAGACGTGGAGGGGTGTAGGGGACGGAGGGGGTGACGGAGACGGACAGAGGTGTAGGGGAATGAGGGGGTGACGGAGTTGGGAAGGGGGTGTAGGGGAGGGAGGGGATGACGGAAGGGGAGGGGTGTAGGGGTGGGAGGGTGTGACGGAGACGGGGAGGGGTGTAGGGGAGGGAGTGGGTGGAGATGGGGAGGGGGGGTGACAGAGATGGTGAGGGGTGTAGGGGAGGGAGGGGGTGGAGACAGGGAGGGGTGTAGGGGAGGGAGGGGGTGTCGGAGACGGGGAGGGGTGTAGGGGAGGGAGGGGGTGATGGAGAGGGGGAGGAGTGTAGGGGAGGGAGGGGGGGTGACGGAGACGGGGAGGGGTGTATGGGAGGGAGGGGGGTGACGGAGACGGGAGGGGTGTAGGGGAGGGAGGGGGTGATGGAGAGGGGGAGGAGTGTAGGGGAGGGAGTGGTGTAGGGGAGGGAGGGGGTGACGGAGACTGGGAGGGGTGTAGGGGAGGGTGGGGGTGATGGAGACGGACGGAGGTGTAGGGGAGGGAGGGGGTGACGGAGACAGGGAAGGGTGTGGGGTGGGAGGGGGGGACAGGGACAGGGAGGAGTGTAGGGGAGAGCGGAGGTGACGGAGGCACGGAGTGGTGCAGGGGACGTGGGAGTGACGGAGACAGGGAGGGAGAGTATTGGAAAGGCTGGTGCAGAGGACGGACTGGACGGACGGGGCGGGGGTCAGGGCTGGTTACCTGTGGAGTGGTACTTGATCTTCCAACCTCCCTGCTCCCCCGTGCCATCGGTGCGGAACGTGACGTCCACCACATTCTCCCAGCTGGCCTGGGATGCTGGGTGCTCGGTCCCCACAGAAAGGCCCGAACTCTTTCCTTCCCGATTTGATCTGCGTTTTGAGGGCCGCACTCGTTAGCGTTTGCCTCAGCACCGCCCGCCCCACCTCAAACTTGACCAACATCCCTCACCCTCTTCGTCCAATCTTCCATGAGGTCCATATAACCATATAACAATGACAGCACGGAAACAGGCCATCTCAGCCTTCTAGTCCGTCCCGAACGCTTACTCTCACCTAGTCCCCACCGACCCGCACTCAGCCCATAACCCTCCACTCCTTTCCTGTCCATATACCTGTCCAATTTTACTTTAAATGACAATACCGAACCTGCCTCTACCACTTCTACCGGAAGCTCGTTCCACACAGCTACCACTCTCAGAGTAAAGAAGTTCCCCCTCGTGTTACCCTCTAAACTTTTGCCCCTTAACTCTCAACTCATGTCCTCTCATTTGAATCTCCCCTACTCTCAATGGAAAAAGCCTATCCACGTCAACTCTATCTATCCCCCTCATAATTTTAAATACCTCTATCAAGTCCCCCCTCAACCCTCTACGCTCCAAAGAATAAAGACCTAACTTGTTCAACCTTACTCAGAGAGATTGGAGAGATTGGGCTTGTACACGCTGGAATTGAGGAGATTGAGAGGGGATCTGATTGAAACGTTTAAGATAATTAAAGGATTTGATAGGATTGAGGCGGGAAATATGTTCCAGATGTTGGGAGAGTCCAGTACCAGAGGGCATGGATTGAGAATAAGAGGTCAGTTATTTAAAACAGAGTTGAGGAAGAGCTTCTTCTCCCAGAGAGTTGTGGAGGTGTGGAATGCACTGCCTCGGAAGATGGTGGAGGCCAATTCTCTGGATGCTTTCAAGAAGGAGCTGGATAGATATCTGATGGATAGGGGAATCAAGGGATATGGGGACAAGGCAGGGACTGGGTATTGATAGTGAATGATCAGCCATGATCTCAGAATGGCGGTGCAGACTCGAGGGGCCGAATGGTCTACTTCTGCACCTATTGTCTATTGTCTATTGTTCAATCTTTCTCTGTAACTTAGGTGCTGAAACCCAGGTAACATTCTAGTAAATCTCCTCTGTACTCTCTTTATTTTGTTGACATCTTTCCTATAATTCGGTGACCGGAACTGTACACAATACTCCAAATTTGGCCTCGCCAATGCCTTGTACAATTTTAACATTACATCCCAACTCCTATACTCAATGGTCTGATTTATAAAGGCCAGCATACCAAAAGCTTTCTTCACCACCCTACCCACATGAGATTCCACCTTCAGGGAACTATGCACAATTATTCCTAAATCACCCTGTTCTGCTGCATTCTTCAATGCCCTACCATTTACCATGTATGTCCAGATTGGATTATTCCTACCAAAATGTAGCACCTCACACTTATCAGCATTAAACTCCATCTGCCATCGTTCAGCCCACTCTTCTAACTGGCCTAAATCTCTCTGCAAGCTTTGAAAACCTACTTGATTATCCATAATGCCACCTATCGTCTGCATACCTACTAATCCAAATTACCTCCCCATCATCCAGATCATTAATGTATATGACAAACAACATTGGACCCAGTACAGATCCCTGAGGCACAACACTAGTCACTGGCCTCCAACCTGACAAACAGTTACCGCCATTACTCTCTGGCATCTCCCATCTAGCCACTGTTGAATCCATTTTACAACTTCAATATAATAGCTAACGATTGAACCTTCCTAACTAACCTTCCCTGTGGAACCTTGTCAAAGGCCTTACTGAAGTCCATATAGACTACATCCACCGCCTTACCCTCGTCAACATTCCTCATAACCTCTTCAAAAATCAATAAGATTTGTCAAACATGACCTTCCACGCACAAATCCATGTCGACTGTTCCTAATCAGACCCTGACTATCCAGATATTTATATATACCATCGCTAAGAATACTTTCCTTTAATTTACCAACCACTGACGTCAAACTGACAGGCCTCTAATTGCTAGGTTTACTCTTAGAACCTTTTTAAACAATGGAACCACTTGAGCAATACGCCATCCTCCGGCACCATCCCCGTTTCTAATGACATTTGAAATATTTCTGTCAGAGCCCCTGCTATTTCTACACTAACTTCCCTCAAGGCCTTAGGAATATCCTGTCAGGATCTGGAGATTTATCAACAT
>NW_026780299.1:0-35000 GCF_030144855.1 Hypanus sabinus | reverse complement strand
GATTAGAAAGGGTGCAGAGGAGAATCACCAGGACGCTGCCTGGATTAGAGAGGGTGCAGAGGAGATTCACCGGGATGCTGCCTGGATTAGAGAGGGTGCAGAGGAGATTCACCAGGATGCTGCCTGGATTAGAGAGGGTGCAGAGGAGATTCACCAGGACGCTGCCTGGATTAGAGAGGGTGCAGAGGAGATTCACCAGGACACTGCCTGTATTAGAGAGGGTGCAGAGGAGATTCACCGGCATGTTGCCTTGATTAGAGAGGGTGCAGAGTAGATTCATCTGGACGCTGCCTGGATTAGAGAGGGTGCAGAGGAGATTCACCAGGATACTGCCTGGATTAGAGAGGGTGCAGAGGAGATTCACCAGGATGCTGCCTGTATTAGAGAGGGTGCAGAGGAGATTCACCAGGACGCTGCCTGGATTAGAGAGGGTGCAGAGGAGATTCACCAGGACGCTGCCTGGATTAGAGAGAGTGCAGAGGAGATTCACCGGGACTTTTCCTGGATTAGAGAGGGTGCAGAGGAGATTCACCAGGACGTTGCCTGGATTAGAGAGGGTGCAGAGGAGATTCACCGAGACGCTACCTGGATTAGAGAGTGTGTAGAGTAGATTCACCAGGTTGTTGCCTGGATTAGAGTGGGTGCAGAGATTCATCAGGACGCTGCCTGGATTAGAGAGGGTGCAGAGGAGATTCACCAGGACGCTGCCTGGATTAGAGAGGGTGCAGAGGAGATTCACCAGGTTGTTGCCTGGATTAGAGTGGGTGCAGAGGAGATTCACCAGGACGCTGCCTGGATTAGAGAGGGTGCAGAGGAGATTCACCGAGACGCTGCCTGGATTAGAGAGGGTGCAGAGGAGATTCACCAGGACGCTGCCTGGATTAGAGAGGGTGCAGAGGAGATTCACCAGGACGCTGCCTATATTAGAGAGGGTGCAGAGGAGATTCACCAGGACGCTGCCTATATTAGAGAGAGTGCAGAGGAGATTCACCGGGACGTTTCCTGGATTAGAGAGGGTGCAGAGGAGATTCATCAGGACGCTGCTGGATTAGAGAGGGTGCAGAGGAGATTCACCAGGACGCTGCCTGGATTAGAGAGGGTGCAGAGTAGATTCACCAGGACGCTGCCTGGATTAGAGAGGGTGCAGAGTAGATTCATCTGGACGCTGCCTGGATTAGAGAGAGTGCAGAGGAGATTCACCGGGACGTTTCCTGGATTAGGGAGGGTGCAGAGGAGATTCACCAGGACGTTGCCTGGATTAGAGAGGGTGCAGAGGAGATTCACCGAGATGCTGCCTGGATTAGAGAGGGTGCAGAGGAGATTCACCAGGTTGTTGCCTGGATTAGAGTGGGTGCAGAGATTCATCAGGACGCTGCCTGGATTAGAGATGGTGCAGAGGAGATTCACCAGGACGCTGCCTGGATTAGAGAGGGTGCAGAGGAGATTCAACAGGACGCTGCCTGGATTAGAGAGGGTGCAGAGGAGATTCACCGGCATGCTGCCTGGATTAGAGAGGGTGCAGAGTAGATTCATCTGGACGCTGCCTGTATTAGAGAGGGTGCAGAGGAGATTCAGCAGGATGCTGCCTGGATTAGAGAGGGTGCAGAGGAGATTCACCAGGACGCTGCCTGTATTAGAGAGGGTGCAGAGGAGATTCACCAGGACGTTGCCTGGATTAGAGAGGGTGCAGAGGAGATACACCAGGATGCTGCCTGGATTAGAGAGGGTGCAGAGGAGATTCACCAGGACGCTGCCTGGATTAGAGAGGGTGCAGAGGAGATTCACCAGGACGTTGCCTGGATTAGAGAGGGTGCAGAGGAGATTCACCGAGACGCTGCCTGGATTAGAGAGGGTGCAGAGGAGATTCACCAGGTTGTTGCCTGGATTAGAGTGGGTGCAGAGATTCATCAGGACGCTGCCTGGATTAGAGAGGGTGCAGAGGAGATTCACCAGGAAGCTGCCTGGATTAGAGAGGGTGCAGAGGAGATCCACCAGGACGCTGCCTATATTAGAGAGGGTGCAGAGGAGATTCACCAGGACGCTGCCTATATTAGAGAGAGTGCAGAGGAGATTCACCGGGACGTTTCCTGGATTAGAGAGGGTGCAGAGGAGATTCATCAGGACGCTGCCTGGATTAGAGAGGGTGCAGAGGAGATTCACCAGGACGCTGCCTGGATTAGAGAGGGTGCAGAGTAGATTCACCAGGACGCTGCCTGGATTAGAGAGGGTGCAGAGCAGATTCACCAGGGCGCTGCCTGGATTAGAGAGGGTGCAGAGGAGATTCACCGGCTTGCTGCCTGGTTTAGAGAGGGTGCAGAGTATATTCATCTGGACGCTGCCTGGATTAGAGAGGGTGCAGAGGAGATTCAACAGGATGCTGCCTGGATTAGAGAGGGTGCAGAGGAGATTCACCAGGACGCTGCCTGTATTAGAGAGGGTGCAGAGTAGATTCACCAGGACGCTGCCTGGATTAGAGAGCGTGCAGAGGAGATTCACCGGGACGCTGCCTGGATTAGAGAGTGTGCAGAGGAGATTCACCAGGACGTTGCCTGGATTAGAGAGGGTGCAGAGGAGATTCACCAGGACGCTGCCTGGATAAGAGAGTGTGCAGAGGAGATTCACCAGGACGTTGCCTGGATTAGAGAGGGTGCAGAGGAGATTCACCAGGACGCTGCCTGGATTAGAGGAGATTCACCTGGACGCTGCCTGGATTAGAGAGAGAGCAGAGGTGTTTCACCGAGACGCTGCCTAGATTAGAGAGGGTGCAGAGGAGATTCACCAGGACGCTGCCTGGATTAGAGAGGGTGCAGAGGAGATTCACCGGGACGCTGCCTGGATTAGAGAGGGTGCAGAGGAGATTCACCAGGACACTGCCTGGATTAGAGAGGGTGCAGAGGAGATTCATCGGGACGCTGCCTGGATTAGAGAGGGTGCAGAGGAGATTCACCATGACGCTGCCTGCATTAGAGATGGTGCAGAGGAGATTCACCAGGGCGCTGCCTGGATTAGAGAGGGTGCAGAGGAGATTCACCAGGACGCTGCCTGGATTAGAGAGGATGCAGAGGAGATTCACCAAGATGCTGCTTGGATTAGAGAGGGTGCAGAGGAGATTCACCGGGACGCTGCTTGGTTTAGAGAGTGTGCAGAGGAGATTCACGAGGACTCTGCCTGGATTAGAGAGGGTGCAGTGGAGATTCACCAGGACGCTGCCTGGATTAGAGAGGGTGCAGAGGAGATTCAACAGGACGCTGCCTGGATTAGAGAGGGTGCAGAGGAGATTCACCGGCATGCTGCCTGGATTAGAGAGGGTGCAGAGTAGATTCATCTGGACGCTGCCTGGATTAGAGAGGGTGCAGAGGAGATTCACCGGGATGCTGCCTGGATTAGAGAGGGTGCAGAGGAGATTCACCGTGATGCTGCCTGGATTAGAGAGGGTGCAGAGGAGATTCACCGGGACGCTGCCTGGATTAGAGAGGGTGCAGAGGAGATTCACCGGGATGCTGCCTGGATTAGAGAGGCTGCAGAGGAGATTCACCGGGATGCTGCCTGGATTAGAGTGGTTGCAGAGGAGATTCACCGGGATGCTGCCTGGATTAGAGAGGGTGCAGAGGAGATTCACCAGGATGCTGCCTGGATTAGAGAGGGTGCAGAGGAGATTCACCGGGATGCTGCCTGGATTAGAGAGGGTGCAGAGGAGATTCACCAGGATGCTGCCTGGATTAGAGAGGGTGCAGAGGAGAATCACCAGGACGCTGCCTGGATTAAAGAGGGTGCAGAGGAGATTCACCAGGACGCTGCCTGTATTAGAGAGGGTGCAGAGGAGATTCACCGGCATGCTGCCTTGATTAGAGAGGGTGCAGAGTAGATTCATCTGGACGCTGCCTAGATTAGAGAGGGTGCAGAGGAGATTCACCAGGATGCTGCCTGGATTAGAGAGGGTGCAGAGGAGATTCACCAGGACGCTGCCTGTATTAGAGAGGGTGCAGAGGAAATTCACCGGGATGCTGCCTGGATTAGAGAGGGTGCAGAGGAGATTCACCAGGATGCTGCCTGGATTAGAGAGGGTGCAGAGGAGAATCACCAGGACGCTGCCTGGATTAGAGAGGGTGCAGAGGAGATTCACCAGGACGCTGCCTGTATTAGAGAGGGTGCAGAGGAGATTCACCGGCATGCTGCCTTGATTAGAGAGGGTGCAGAGTAGATTCATCTGGACGCTGCCTAGATTAGAGAGGGTGCAGAGGAGATTCACCAGGTTGTTGCCTGGATTAGAGTGGGTGCAGAGATTCATCAGGACGCTGCCTGGATTAGAGAGGGTGCAGAGGAGATTCACCAGGAAGCTGCCTGGATTAGAGAGGGTGCAGAGGAGATCCACCAGGACGCTGCCTATATTAGAGAGGGTGCAGAGGAGATTCACCAGGACGCTGCCTATATTAGAGAGAGTGCAGAGGAGATTCACCGGGACGTTTCCTGGATTAGAGAGGGTGCAGAGGAGATTCATCAGGACGCTGCCTGGATTAGAGAGGGTGCAGAGGAGATTCACCAGGACGCTGCCTGGATTAGAGAGGGTGCAGAGTAGATTCACCAGGACGCTGCCTGGATTAGAGAGGGTGCAGAGCAGATTCACCAGGGCGCTGCCTGGATTAGAGAGGGTGCAGAGGAGATTCACCGGCTTGCTGCCTGGTTTAGAGAGGGTGCAGAGTATATTCATCTGGACGCTGCCTGGATTAGAGAGGGTGCAGAGGAGATTCAACAGGATGCTGCCTGGATTAGAGAGGGTGCAGAGGAGATTCACCAGGACGCTGCCTGTATTAGAGAGGGTGCAGAGTAGATTCACCAGGACGCTGCCTGGATTAGAGAGCGTGCAGAGGAGATTCACCGGGACGCTGCCTGGATTAGAGAGTGTGCAGAGGAGATTCACCAGGACGTTGCCTGGATTAGAGAGGGTGCAGAGGAGATTCACCAGGACGCTGCCTGGATAAGAGAGTGTGCAGAGGAGATTCACCAGGACGTTGCCTGGATTAGAGAGGGTGCAGAGGAGATTCACCAGGACGCTGCCTGGATTAGAGGAGATTCACCTGGACGCTGCCTGGATTAGAGAGAGAGCAGAGGTGTTTCACCGAGACGCTGCCTAGATTAGAGAGGGTGCAGAGGAGATTCACCAGGACGCTGCC
This sequence comes from Hypanus sabinus, assembly GCF_030144855.1. Lineage (NCBI taxonomy): Eukaryota > Metazoa > Chordata > Chondrichthyes > Myliobatiformes > Dasyatidae > Hypanus > Hypanus sabinus. The sequence goes on along the minus strand of NW_026780299.1, from coordinate 29,829 downwards.
TGGATTAGAGAGGGTGCAGAGGAGATTCACCGGGACGCTGCCTGGATTAGAGAGGGTGCAGAGGAGATTCACCAGGACACTGCCTGGATTAGAGAGGGTGCAGAGGAGATTCATCGGGACGCTGCCTGGATTAGAGAGGGTGCAGAGGAGATTCACCATGACGCTGCCTGCATTAGAGATGGTGCAGAGGAGATTCACCAGGACGCTGCCTGGATTAGAGAGGGTGCAGAGGAGATTCACCAGGACGCTGCCTGGATTAGAGAGGATGCAGAGGAGATTCACCAAGATGCTGCTTGGATTAGAGAGGGTGCAGAGGAGATTCACCGGGACGCTGCTTGGTTTAGAGAGTGTGCAGAGGAGATTCACGAGGACTCTGCCTGGATTAGAGAGGGTGCAGTGGAGATTCACCAGGACGCTGCCTGGATTAGAGAGGGTGCAGAGGAGATTCAACAGGACGCTGCCTGGATTAGAGAGGGTGCAGAGGAGATTCACCGGCATGCTGCCTGGATTAGAGAGGGTGCAGAGTAGATTCATCTGGACGCTGCCTGGATTAGAGAGGGTGCAGAGGAGATTCACCGGGATGCTGCCTGGATTAGAGAGGGTGCAGAGGAGATTCACCGTGATGCTGCCTGGATTAGAGAGGGTGCAGAGGAGATTCACCGGGACGCTGCCTGGATTAGAGAGGGTGCAGAGGAGATTCACCGGGATGCTGCCTGGATTAGAGAGGCTGCAGAGGAGATTCACCGGGATGCTGCCTGGATTAGAGTGGTTGCAGAGGAGATTCACCGGGATGCTGCCTGGATTAGAGAGGGTGCAGAGGAGATTCACCAGGATGCTGCCTGGATTAGAGAGGGTGCAGAGGAGATTCACCGGGATGCTGCCTGGATTAGAGAGGGTGCAGAGGAGATTCACCAGGATGCTGCCTGGATTAGAGAGGGTGCAGAGGAGAATCACCAGGACGCTGCCTGGATTAGAGAGGGTGCAGAGGAGATTCACCAGGACGCTGCCTGTATTAGAGAGGGTGCAGAGGAGATTCACCGGCATGCTGCCTTGATTAGAGAGGGTGCAGAGTAGATTCATCTGGACGCTGCCTAGATTAGAGAGGGTGCAGAGGAGATTCACCAGGATGCTGCCTGGATTAGAGAGGGTGCAGAGGAGATTCACCAGGACGCTGCCTGTATTAGAGAGGGTGCAGAGGAAATTCACTAGGACGCTTCCTGGATTAGAGAGGGTGCAGAGGAGATTCACCAGGACGCTGCCTGGATTAGAGAGAGTGCAGAGGAGATTCACCGGGACGTTTCCTGGATTAGGGAGGGTGCAGAGGAGATTCACCAGGACGTTGCCTGGATTAGAGAGGGTGCAGAGGAGATTCACCGAGACGCTGCCTGGATTAGAGAGGGTGCAGAGGAGATTCACCAGGTTGTTGCCTGGATTAGAGTGGGTGCAGAGATTCATCAGGACGCTGCCTGGATTAGAGAGGGTGCAGAGGAGATTCACCGGGATGCTGCCTGGATTAGAGAGGGTGCAGAGGAGATTCACCGGGATGCTGCCTGGATTAGAGAGGGTGCAGAGGAGATTCACCGGGACGCTGCCTGGATTAGAGAGGGTGCAGAGGAGATTCACCGGGATGCTGCCTGGATTAGAGAGGCTGCAGAGGAGATTCACCGGGATGCTGCCTGGATTAGAGTGGTTGCAGAGGAGATTCACCGGGATGCTGCCTGGATTAGAGAGGGTGCAGAGGAGATTCACCAGGATGCTGCCTGGATTAGAGAGGGTGCAGAGGAGATTCACCGGGATGCTGCCTGGATTAGAGAGGGTGCAGAGGAGATTCACCAGGATGCTGCCTGGATTAGAGAGGGTGCAGAGGAGAATCACCAGGACGCTGCCTGGATTAGAGAGGGTGCAGAGGAGATTCACCAGGACGCTGCCTGTATTAGAGAGGGTGCAGAGGAGATTCACCGGCATGCTGCCTTGATTAGAGAGGGTGCAGAGTAGATTCATCTGGACGCTGCCTAGATTAGAGAGGGTGCAGAGGAGATTCACCAGGATGCTGCCTGGATTAGAGAGGGTGCAGAGGAGATTCACCAGGACGCTGCCTGTATTAGAGAGGGTGCAGAGGAAATTCACCAGGACGCTTCCTGGATTAGAGATGGTGCAGAGGAGATTCACCAGGACGCTGCCTGGATTAGTGAGAGTGCAGAGGAGATTCACCGGGACGTTTACTGGATTAGGGATGGTGCAGAGGAGATTCACCAGGACGTTGCCTGGATTAGAGAGGGTGCAGAGGAGATTCACCGAGACGCTGCCTGGATTAGAGAGGGTGCAGAGGAGATTCACCAGGTTGTTGCCTGGATTAGAGTGGGTGCAGAGATTCATCAGGACGCTGCCTGGATTAGAGAGGGTGCAGAGGAGATTCACCAGGACGCTGCCTGGATTAGAGAGGGTGCAGAGGAGATTCACCAGGTTGTTGCCTGGATTAGAGTGGGTGCAGAGGAGATTCACCAGGACGCTGCCTGGATTAGAGAGGGTGCAGAGGAGATTCACCAGGACGCTGCCTGGATTAGAGAGGGTGCAGAGGAGATTCACCAGGACGCTGCCTGGATTAGAGAGGGTGCAGAGGAGATTCACCAGGACGCTGCCTGCATTAGAGATGGTGCAGAGGAGATTCACCAGGACGCTGCCTGGATTAGAGAGGGTGCAGAGGAGATTCACCAGGATGCTGCCTGGATTAGAGAGGATGCAGAGGAGATTCATCAAGATGCTGCTTGGATTAGAGAGGGTGCAGAGGAGATTCACCGGGACGCTGCCTGATTTAGAGAGTGTGCAGAGGAGATTCACTAGGACACTGCCTGGATTAGAGAGGGTGCAGAGTAGATTCACCAGGACGCTGCCTGGATTAGAGAGGGTGCAGATGAGATTCACCAGGACGCTGCCTGGATTAGAGAGGGTGCAGAGGAGATTCACCAGGACGCTGCCTGCATTAGAGATGGTGCAGAGGAGATTCACCAGGACGCTGCCTGGATTAGAGAGGGTGCAGAGGGGATTCACCAGGACGCTGCCTGGATTAGAGAGGATGCAGAGGAGATTCATCAAGATGCTGCTTGGATTAGAGAGGGTGCAGAGGAGATTCACCGGGACGCTGCCTGATTTAGAGAGTGTGCAGAGGAGATTCACCGGGACGTTTCCTGGATTAGGGAGGGTGCAGAGGAGATTCACCAGGACGTTGCCTGGATTAGAGAGGGTGCAGAGGAGATTCACCGAGACGCTGCCTGGATTAGAGAGGGTGCAGAGGAGATTCACCAGGTTGTTGCCTGGATTAGAGTGGGTGCAGAGATTCATCAGGACGCTGCCTGGATTAGAGATGGTGCAGAGGAGATTCACCAGGATGCTGCCTGGATTAGAGAGGGTGCAGAGGAGATTCAACAGGACGCTGCCTGGATTAGAGAGGGTGCAGAGGAGATTCACCGGCATGCTGCCTGGATTAGAGAGGGTGCAGAGTAGATTCATCTGGACGCTGCCTGTATTAGAGAGGGTGCAGAGGAGTTTCAGCAGGATGCTGCCTGGATTAGAGAGAGTGCAGAGGAGATTCACCGGGACGTTTCCTGGATTAGGGAGGGTGCAGAGGAGATTCACCAGGACGTTGCCTGGATTAGAGAGGGTGCAGAGGAGATTCACCGAGACGCTGCCTGGATTAGAGAGGGTGCAGAGGAGATTCACCAGGTTGTTGCCTGGATTAGAGTGGGTGCAGAGATTCATCAGGACGCTGCCTGGATTAGAGAGGGTGCAGAGGAGATTCACCGGGATGCTGCCTGGATTAGAGAGGGTGCAGAGGAGATTCACCGGGATGCTGCCTGGATTAGAGAGGGTGCAGAGGAGATTCACCGGGACGCTGCCTGGATTAGAGAGGGTGCAGAGGAGATTCACCGGGATGCTGCCTGGATTAGAGAGGCTGCAGAGGAGATTCACCGGGATGCTGCCTGGATTAGAGTGGTTGCAGAGGAGATTCACCAGGACGCTGCCTGGATTAGAGAGGGTGCAGAGGAGATTCACCAGGACGCTGCCTGGATTAGAGAGGGTGCAGAGGAGATTCACCAGGACGCTGCCTGCATTACAGATGGTGCAGAGGAGATTCACCAGGACGCTGCCTGGATTAGAGAGGGTGCAGAGGGGATTCACCAGGACGCTGCCTGGATTAGAGAGGATGCAGAGGAGATTCATCAAGATGCTGCTTGGATTAGAGAGGGTGCAGAGGAGATTCACCGGGACGCTGCCTGATTTAGAGAGTGTGCAGAGGAGATTCACCGGGACGTTTCCTGGATTAGGGAGGGTGCAGAGGAGATTCACCAGGACGTTGCCTGGATTAGAGAGGGTGCAGAGGAGATTCACCGAGACGCTGCCTGGATTAGAGAGGGTGCAGAGGAGATTCACCAGGTTGTTGCCTGGATTAGAGTGGGTGCAGAGATTCATCAGGACGCTGCCTGGATTAGAGATGGTGCAGAGGAGATTCACCAGGATGCTGCCTGGATTAGAGAGGGTGCAGAGGAGATTCAACAGGACGCTGCCTGGATTAGAGAGGGTGCAGAGGAGATTCACCGGCATGCTGCCTGGATTAGAGAGGGTGCAGAGTAGATTCATCTGGACGCTGCCTGTATTAGAGAGGGTGCAGAGGAGTTTCAGCAGGATGCTGCCTGGATTAGAGAGAGTGCAGAGGAGATTCACCGGGACGTTTCCTGGATTAGGGAGGGTGCAGAGGAGATTCACCAGGACGTTGCCTGGATTAGAGAGGGTGCAGAGGAGATTCACCGAGACGCTGCCTGGATTAGAGAGGGTGCAGAGGAGATTCACCAGGTTGTTGCCTGGATTAGAGTGGGTGCAGAGATTCATCAGGACGCTGCCTGGATTAGAGAGGGTGCAGAGGAGATTCACCGGGATGCTGCCTGGATTAGAGAGGGTGCAGAGGAGATTCACCGGGATGCTGCCTGGATTAGAGAGGGTGCAGAGGAGATTCACCGGGACGCTGCCTGGATTAGAGAGGGTGCAGAGGAGATTCACCGGGATGCTGCCTGGATTAGAGAGGCTGCAGAGGAGATTCACCGGGATGCTGCCTGGATTAGAGTGGTTGCAGAGGAGATTCACCGGGATGCTGCCTGGATTAGAGAGGGTGCAGAGGAGATTCACCAGGATGCTGCCTGGATTAGAGAGGGTGCAGAGGAGATTCACCGGGATGCTGCCTGGATTAGAGAGGGTGCAGAGGAGATTCACCAGGATGCTGCCTGGATTAGAGAGGGTGCAGAGGAGAATCACCAGGACGCTGCCTGGATTAGAGAGGGTGCAGAGGAGATTCACCAGGACGCTGCCTGTATTAGAGAGGGTGCAGAGGAGATTCACCGGCATGCTGCCTTGATTAGAGAGGGTGCAGAGTAGATTCATCTGGACGCTGCCTAGATTAGAGAGGGTGCAGAGGAGATTCACCAGGATGCTGCCTGGATTAGAGAGGGTGCAGAGGAGATTCACCAGGACGCTGCCTGTATTAGAGAGGGTGCAGAGGAAATTCACCAGGACGCTTCCTGGATTAGAGATGGTGCAGAGGAGATTCACCAGGACGCTGCCTGGATTAGTGAGAGTGCAGAGGAGATTCACCGGGACGTTTACTGGATTAGGGATGGTGCAGAGGAGATTCACCAGGACGTTGCCTGGATTAGAGAGGGTGCAGAGGAGATTCACCGAGACGCTGCCTGGATTAGAGAGGGTGCAGAGGAGATTCACCAGGTTGTTGCCTGGATTAGAGTGGGTGCAGAGATTCATCAGGACGCTGCCTGGATTAGAGAGGGTGCAGAGGAGATTCACCAGGACGCTGCCTGGATTAGAGAGGGTGCAGAGGAGATTCACCAGGTTGTTGCCTGGATTAGAGTGGGTGCAGAGGAGATTCACCAGGACGCTGCCTGGATTAGAGAGGGTGCAGAGGAGATTCACCAGGACGCTGCCTGGATTAGAGAGGGTGCAGAGGAGATTCACCAGGACGCTGCCTGGATTAGAGAGGGTGCAGAGGAGATTCACCAGGACGCTGCCTGCATTAGAGATGGTGCAGAGGAGATTCACCAGGACGCTGCCTGGATTAGAGAGGGTGCAGAGGGGATTCACCAGGACGCTGCCTGGATTAGAGAGGATGCAGAGGAGATTCATCAAGATGCTGCTTGGATTAGAGAGGGTGCAGAGGAGATTCACCGGGACGCTGCCTGATTTAGAGAGTGTGCAGAGGAGATTCACCGGGACGTTTCCTGGATTAGGGAGGGTGCAGAGGAGATTCACCAGGACGTTGCCTGGATTAGAGAGGGTGCAGAGGAGATTCACCGAGACGCTGCCTGGATTAGAGAGGGTGCAGAGGAGATTCACCAGGTTGTTGCCTGGATTAGAGTGGGTGCAGAGATTCATCAGGACGCTGCCTGGATTAGAGATGGTGCAGAGGAGATTCACCAGGATGCTGCCTGGATTAGAGAGGGTGCAGAGGAGATTCAACAGGACGCTGCCTGGATTAGAGAGGGTGCAGAGGAGATTCACCGGCATGCTGCCTGGATTAGAGAGGGTGCAGAGTAGATTCATCTGGACGCTGCCTGTATTAGAGAGGGTGCAGAGGAGTTTCAGCAGGATGCTGCCTGGATTAGAGAGAGTGCAGAGGAGATTCACCGGGACGTTTCCTGGATTAGGGAGGGTGCAGAGGAGATTCACCAGGACGTTGCCTGGATTAGAGAGGGTGCAGAGGAGATTCACCGAGACGCTGCCTGGATTAGAGAGGGTGCAGAGGAGATTCACCAGGTTGTTGCCTGGATTAGAGTGGGTGCAGAGATTCATCAGGACGCTGCCTGGATTAGAGAGGGTGCAGAGGAGATTCACCGGGATGCTGCCTGGATTAGAGAGGGTGCAGAGGAGATTCACCGGGATGCTGCCTGGATTAGAGAGGGTGCAGAGGAGATTCACCGGGACGCTGCCTGGATTAGAGAGGGTGCAGAGGAGATTCACCGGGATGCTGCCTGGATTAGAGAGGCTGCAGAGGAGATTCACCGGGATGCTGCCTGGATTAGAGTGGTTGCAGAGGAGATTCACCAGGACGCTGCCTGGATTAGAGAGGGTGCAGAGGAGATTCACCAGGACGCTGCCTGGATTAGAGAGGGTGCAGAGGAGATTCACCAGGACGCTGCCTGCATTACAGATGGTGCAGAGGAGATTCACCAGGACGCTGCCTGGATTAGAGAGGGTGCAGAGGGGATTCACCAGGACGCTGCCTGGATTAGAGAGGATGCAGAGGAGATTCATCAAGATGCTGCTTGGATTAGAGAGGGTGCAGAGGAGATTCACCGGGACGCTGCCTGATTTAGAGAGTGTGCAGAGGAGATTCACCGGGACGTTTCCTGGATTAGGGAGGGTGCAGAGGAGATTCACCAGGACGTTGCCTGGATTAGAGAGGGTGCAGAGGAGATTCACCGAGACGCTGCCTGGATTAGAGAGGGTGCAGAGGAGATTCACCAGGTTGTTGCCTGGATTAGAGTGGGTGCAGAGATTCATCAGGACGCTGCCTGGATTAGAGATGGTGCAGAGGAGATTCACCAGGATGCTGCCTGGATTAGAGAGGGTGCAGAGGAGATTCAACAGGACGCTGCCTGGATTAGAGAGGGTGCAGAGGAGATTCACCGGCATGCTGCCTGGATTAGAGAGGGTGCAGAGTAGATTCATCTGGACGCTGCCTGTATTAGAGAGGGTGCAGAGGAGTTTCAGCAGGATGCTGCCTGGATTAGAGAGAGTGCAGAGGAGATTCACCGGGACGTTTCCTGGATTAGGGAGGGTGCAGAGGAGATTCACCAGGACGTTGCCTGGATTAGAGAGGGTGCAGAGGAGATTCACCGAGACGCTGCCTGGATTAGAGAGGGTGCAGAGGAGATTCACCAGGTTGTTGCCTGGATTAGAGTGGGTGCAGAGATTCATCAGGACGCTGCCTGGATTAGAGAGGGTGCAGAGGAGATTCACCGGGATGCTGCCTGGATTAGAGAGGGTGCAGAGGAGATTCACCGGGATGCTGCCTGGATTAGAGAGGGTGCAGAGGAGATTCACCGGGACGCTGCCTGGATTAGAGAGGGTGCAGAGGAGATTCACCGGGATGCTGCCTGGATTAGAGAGGCTGCAGAGGAGATTCACCGGGATGCTGCCTGGATTAGAGTGGTTGCAGAGGAGATTCACCGGGATGCTGCCTGGATTAGAGAGGGTGCAGAGGAGATTCACCAGGATGCTGCCTGGATTAGAGAGGGTGCAGAGGAGATTCACCGGGATGCTGCCTGGATTAGAGAGGGTGCAGAGGAGATTCACCAGGATGCTGCCTGGATTAGAGAGGGTGCAGAGGAGAATCACCAGGACGCTGCCTGGATTAGAGAGGGTGCAGAGGAGATTCACCAGGACGCTGCCTGTATTAGAGAGGGTGCAGAGGAGATTCACCGGCATGCTGCCTTGATTAGAGAGGGTGCAGAGTAGATTCATCTGGACGCTGCCTAGATTAGAGAGGGTGCAGAGGAGATTCACCAGGATGCTGCCTGGATTAGAGAGGGTGCAGAGGAGATTCACCAGGACGCTGCCTGTATTAGAGAGGGTGCAGAGGAAATTCACCAGGACGCTTCCTGGATTAGAGAGGGTGCAGAGGAGATTCACCAGGACGCTGCCTGGATTAGTGAGAGTGCAGAGGAGATTCACCGGGACGTTTACTGGATTAGGGAGGGTGCAGAGGAGATTCACCAGGACGTTGCCTGGATTAGAGAGGGTGCAGAGGAGATTCACCGAGACGCTGCCTGGATTAGAGAGGGTGCAGAGGAGATTCACCAGGTTGTTGTCTGGATTAGAGTGGGTGCAGAGATTCATCAGGACGCTGCCTGGATTAGAGAGGGTGCAGAGGAGATTCACCAGGACGCTGCCTGGATTAGAGAGGGTGCAGAGGAGATTCACCAGGTTGTTGCCTGGATTAGAGTGGGTGCAGAGGAGATTCAGCAGGACGCTGCCTGGATTAGAGAGGGTGCAGAGGAGATTCACCAGGACGCTGCCTGGATTAGAGAGGGTGCAGAGGAGATTCACCAGGACGCTGCCTGGATTAGAGAGGGTGCAGAGGAGATTCACCAGGACGCTGCCTGCATTAGAGATGGTGCAGAGGAGATTCACCAGGACGCTGCCTGGATTAGAGAGGGTGCAGAGGAGATTCACCAGGATGCTGCCTGGATTAGAGAGGATGCAGAGGAGATTCATCAAGATGCTGCTTGGATTAGAGAGGGTGCAGAGGAGATTCACCGGGACGCTGCCTGATTTAGAGAGTGTGCAGAGGAGATTCACTAGGACACTGCCTGGATTAGAGAGGGTGCAGAGTAGATTCACCAGGACGCTGCCTGGATTAGAGAGGGTGCAGAGGAGATTCACCAGGACGCTGCCTGGATTAGAGAGGGTGCAGAGGAGATTCACCAGGACGCTGCCTGCATTAGAGATGGTGCAGAGGAGATTCACCAGGACGCTGCCTGGATTAGAGAGGGTGCAGAGGGGATTCACCAGGACGCTGCCTGGATTAGAGAGGATGCAGAGGAGATTCATCAAGATGCTGCTTGGATTAGAGAGGGTGCAGAGGAGATTCACCGGGACGCTGCCTGATTTAGAGAGTGTGCAGAGGAGATTCACCGGGACGTTTCCTGGATTAGGGAGGGTGCAGAGGAGATTCACCAGGACGTTGCCTGGATTAGAGAGGGTGCAGAGGAGATTCACCGAGACGCTGCCTGGATTAGAGAGGGTGCAGAGGAGATTCACCAGGTTGTTGCCTGGATTAGAGTGGGTGCAGATATTCATCAGGACGCTGCCTGGATTAGAGATGGTGCAGAGGAGATTCACCAGGATGCTGCCTGGATTAGAGAGGGTGCAGAGGAGATTCAACAGGACGCTGCCTGGATTAGAGAGGGTGCAGAGGAGATTCACCGGCATGCTGCCTGGATTAGAGAGGGTGCAGAGTAGATTCATCTGGACGCTGCCTGTATTAGAGAGGGTGCAGAGGAGTTTCAGCAGGATGCTGCCTGGATTAGAGAGGGTGCAGAGGAGATTCACCAGGACGCTGCCTGTATTAGAGAGGGTGCAGAGGAGATTCACCAGGACGTTGCCTGGATTAGAGAGGGTGCAGAGGAGATACACCAGGATGCTGCCTGGATTAGAGTGGGTGCAGAGATTCACCAGGACGCTGCCTGGATTAGAGAGGGTGCAGAGGAGATTCACCAGGAAGCTGCCTGGATTAGAGAGGGTGCAGAGGAGATCCACCAGGACGCTGCCTATATTAGAGAGGGTGCAGAGGAGATTCACCAGGACGCTGCCTATGTTAGAGAGAGTGCAGAGGAGATTCACCGGGTCGTTTCCTGGATTAGAGAGGGTGCAGAGGAGATTCATCAGGACGCTGCCTGGATTAGAGAGGGTGCAGAGGAGATTCACCAGGACGCTGCCTGGATTAGAGAGGGTGCAGAGTAGATTCACCAGGACGCTGCCTGGATTAGAGAGGGTGCAGAGGAGATTCACCAGGACGCTGCCGATATTAGAGAGTGTGCAGAGGAGATTCACCGGGACGTTTCCTGGATTAGAGAGGGTGCAGAGGAGATTCATCAGGACGCTGCCTGGATTAGAGAGGGTGCAGAGGAGATTCACCAGGATGCTCCCTGGATTAGAGAGGGTGCAGAGGAGATTCACCGGCTTGCTGCCTGGTTTAGAGAGGGTGCAGAGTATATTCATCTGGACGCTGCCTGGATTAGAGAGGGTGCAGAGGAGATTCAACAGGATGCTGCCTGGATTAGAGAGGGTGCAGAGGAGATTCACCGGGACGCTGCCTGTATTAGAGAGGGTGCAGAGTAGATTCACCAGGACGCTGCCTGGATTAGAGAGGGTGCAGAGGAGATTCACCAGGGCGCTGCCTGGATTAGAGAGGGTGCAGAGGAGATTCACCGGCTTGCTGCCTGGTTTAGAGAGGGTGCAGAGTATATTCATCTGGACGCTGCCTGGATTAGAGAGGGTGCAGAGGAGATTCAACAGGATGCTGCCTGGATTAGAGAGGGTGCAGAGGAGATTCACCGAGACGCTGCCTGGATTACAGAGTGTGCAGAGGAGATTCACCAGGACGTTGCCTGGATTAGAGAGGGTGCAGAGGAGATTCACCAGGACGCTGCCTGGATTAGAGAGTGTGCAGAGGAGATTCACCAGGACGTTGCCTGGATTAGAGAGGGTGCAGAGGAGATTCAACAGGACGCTGCCTGGATTAGAGGAGATTCACCTGGACGCTGCCTGGATTAGAGAGAGAGCAGAGGTGTTTCACCGAGACGCTGCCTAGATTAGAGAGGGTGCAGAGGAGATTCACCAGGACGCTGCCTGGATTAGAGAGGGTGCAGAGGAGATTCACCGGGACGCTGCCTGGATTAGAGAGGGTGCAGAGGAGATTCACCAGGACACTGCCTGGATTAGAGAGGGTGCAGAGGAGATTCATCGGGACGCTGCCTGGATTAGAGAGGGTGCAGAGGAGATTCACCATGACGCTGCTTGCATTAGAGATGGTGCAGAGGAGATTCACCAGGACGCTGCCTGGATTAGAGAGGGTGCAGAGGAGATTCACCAGGACGCTGCCTGGATTAGAGAGGATGCAGAGGAGATTCACCAAGATGCTGCTTGGATTAGAGAGGGTGCAGAGGAGATTCACCGGGACGCTGCTTGGTTTAGAGAGTGTGCAGAGGAGATTCACGAGGACTCTGCCTGGATTAGAGAGGGTGCAGTGGAGATTCACCAGGACGCTGCCTGGATTAGAGAGGGTGCAGAGGAGATTCAACAGGACGCTGCCTGGATTAGAGAGGGTGCAGAGGAGATTCACCGGCATGCTGCCTGGATTAGAGAGGGTGCAGAGTAGATTCATCTGGACGCTGCCTGGATTATTGAGGGTGCAGAGGAGATTCACCGGGATGCTGCCTGGATTAGAGAGGGTGCAGAGGAGATTCACCGGGATGCTGCCTGGATTAGAGAGGGTGCAGAGGAGATTCACCGGGACGCTGCCTGGATTAGAGAGGGTGCAGAGGAGATTCACCGGGATGCTGCCTGGATTAGAGAGGCTGCAGAGGAGATTCACCGGGATGCTGCCTGGATTAGAGTGGTTGCAGAGGAGATTCACCGGGATGCTGCCTGGATTAGAGAGGGTGCAGAGGAGATTCACCAGGATGCTGCCTGGATTAGAGAGGGTGCAGAGGAGATTCACCGGGATGCTGCCTGGATTAGAGAGGGTGCAGAGGAGATTCACCAGGATGCTGCCTGGATTAGAGAGGGTGCAGAGGAGAATCACCAGGACGCTGCCTGGATTAGAGAGGGTGCAGAGGAGATTCACCAGGACGCTGCCTGTATTAGAGAGGGTGCAGAGGAGATTCAACGGCATGCTGCCTTGATTAGAGAGGGTGCAGAGTAGATTCATCTGGACGCTGCCTAGATTAGAGAGGGTGCAGAGGAGATTCACCAGGATGCTGCCTGGATTAGAGAGGGTGCAGCGGAGATTCACCAGGACGCTGCCTGTATTAGAGAGGGTGCAGAGGAAATTCACTAGGACGCTTCCTGGATTAGAGAGGGTGCAGAGGAGATTCACCAGGACGCTGCCTGGATTAGAGAGAGTGCAGAGGAGATTCACCGGGACGTTTCCTGGATTAGGGAGGGTGCAGAGGAGATTCACCAGGACGTTGCCTGGATTAGAGAGGGTGCAGAGGAGATTCACCGAGACGCTGCCTGGATTAGAGAGGGTGCAGAGGAGATTCACCAGGTTGTTGCCTGGATTAGAGTGGGTGCAGAGATTCATCAGGACGCTGCCTGGATTAGAGAGGGTGCAGAGGAGATTCACCGGGATGCTGCCTGGATTAGAGAGGGTGCAGAGGAGATTCACCGGGATGCTGCCTGGATTAGAGAGGGTGCAGAGGAGATTCACCGGGACGCTGCCTGGATTAGAGAGGGTGCAGAGGAGATTCACCGGGATGCTGCCTGGATTAGAGAGGCTGCAGAGGAGATTCACCGGGATGCTGCCTGGATTAGAGTGGTTGCAGAGGAGATTCACCGGGATGCTGCCTGGATTAGAGAGGGTGCAGAGGAGATTCACCAGGATGCTGCCTGGATTAGAGAGGGTGCAGAGGAGATTCACCGGGATGCTGCCTGGATTAGAGAGGGTGCAGAGGAGATTCACCAGGATGCTGCCTGGATTAGAGAGGGTGCAGAGGAGAATCACCAGGACGCTGCCTGGATTAGAGAGGGTGCAGAGGAGATTCACCAGGACGCTGCCTGTATTAGAGAGGGAGCAGAGGAGATTCACCGGCATGCTGCCTTGATTAGAGAGGGTGCAGAGTAGATTCATCTGGACGCTGCCTAGATTAGAGAGGGTGCAGAGGAGATTCACCAGGATGCTGCCTGAATTAGAGAGGGTGCAGAGGAGATTCACCAGGACGCTGCCTGTATTAGAGAGGGTGCAGAGGAAATTCACCAGGACGCTTCCTGGATTAGAGAGGGTGCAGAGGAGATTCACCAGGACGCTGCCTGGATTAGTGAGAGTGCAGAGGAGATTCACCGGGACGTTTCCTGGATTAGGGAGGGTGCAGAGGAGATTCACCAGGACGTTGCCTGGATTAGAGAGGGTGCAGAGGAGATTCACCGAGACGCTGCCTGGATTAGAGAGGGTGCAGAGGAGATTCACCAGGTTGTTGCCTGGATTAGAGTGGGTGCAGAGATTCATCAGGACGCTGCCTGGATTAGAGAGGGTGCAGAGGAGATTCACCAGGACGCTGCCTGGATTAGAGAGGGTGCAGAGGAGATTCACCAGGTTGTTGCCTGGATTAGAGTGGGTGCAGAGGAGATTCACCAGGACGCTGCCTGGATTAGAGAGGGTGCAGAGGAGATTCACCAGGACGCTGCCTGGATTAGAGAGGGTGCAGAGGAGATTCACCAGGACGCTGCCTGGATTAGAGAGGGTGCAGAGGAGATTCACCAGGACGCTGCCTGCATTAGAGATGGTGCAGAGGAGATTCACCAGGACGCTGCCTGGATTAGAGAGGGTGCAGAGGAGATTCACCAGGATGCTGCCTGGATTAGAGAGGATGCAGAGGAGATTCATCAAGATGCTGCTTGGATTAGAGAGGGTGCAGAGGAGATTCACCGGGACGCTGCCTGATTTAGAGAGTGTGCAGAGGAGATTCACTAGGACACTGCCTGGATTAGAGAGGGTGCAGAGTAGATTCACCAGGACGCTGCCTGGATTAGAGAGGGTGCAGAGGAGATTCACCAGGACGCTGCCTGGATTAGAGAGGGTGCAGAGGAGATTCACCAGGACGCTGCCTGCATTAGAGATGGTGCAGAGGAGATTCACCAGGACGCTGCCTGGATTAGAGAGGGTGCAGAGGGGATTCACCAGGACGCTGCCTGGATTAGAGAGGATGCAGAGGAGATTCATCAAGATGCTGCTTGGATTAGAGAGGGTGCAGAGGAGATTCACCGGGACGCTGCCTGGATTAGAGAGGGTGCAGAGGAGATTCACCAGGACGCTGCCTGGATTAGAGAGGGTGCAGAGGAGATTAACCGGCATGCTGCCTGGATTAGAGAGGGTGCAGAGTAGATTCATCTGGACGCTGCCTGGATTAGAGAGGGTGCAGAGGAGATTCACCAGGACGCTGCCTGTATTAGACAGGGTGCAGAGGAGATTCACGAGGACTCTGCCTGGATTAGAGAGGGTGCAGAGGAGATTCAACAGGACGCTGCCTGGATTAGAGAAGGTGCAGAGGAGATTCACCAGGGCGCTGCCTGGATAAGAGAGGGTGCAGAGGAGATTCACCGGCTTGCTGCCTGGTTTAGAGAGGGTGCAGAGTATATTCATCTGGACGCTGCCTGGATTAGAGAGGGTGCAGAGGAGATTCAACAGGATGCTGCCTGGATTAGAGAGGGTGCAGAGGAGATTCACCAGGATGCTGCCTGGATTAGAGAGGGTGCAGAGGAGATTCACCAGGACGCTGCCTGGATTAGAGAGGGTGCAGAGGAGATTCACCAGGACGCTGCCTGGATTAGAGAGAGTGCAGAGGAGATTCACCGGGATGCTCCCTGGATTAGAGAGGGTGGAGAGGAGATTCACCAGGATGCTGCCTGGATTAGAGAGGGTGCAGAGGAGATTCACCGGGATGCTGCCTGGATTAGAGAGGGTGCAGAGGAGATTCACCAGGATGCTGCCTGGATTAGAGAGGGTGCAGAGGAGAATCACCAGGACGCTGCCTGGATTAGAGAGGGTGCAGAGGAGATTCACCGGGATGCTGCCTGGATTAGAGAGGGTGCAGAGGAGATTCACCAGGATGCTGCCTGGATTAGAGAGGGTGCAGAGGAGATTCACCAGGACGCTGCCTGGATTAGAGAGGGTGCAGAGGAGATTCACCAGGACACTGCCTGTATTAGAGAGGGTGCAGAGGAGATTCACCGGCATGTTGCCTTGATTAGAGAGGGTGCAGAGTAGATTCATCTGGACGCTGCCTGGATTAGAGAGGGTGCAGAGGAGATTCACCAGGATACTGCCTGGATTAGAGAGGGTGCAGAGGAGATTCACCAGGATGCTGCCTGTATTAGAGAGGGTGCAGAGGAGATTCACCAGGACGCTGCCTGGATTAGAGAGGGTGCAGAGGAGATTCACCAGGACGCTGCCTGGATTAGAGAGAGTGCAGAGGAGATTCACCGGGACTTTTCCTGGATTAGAGAGGGTGCAGAGGAGATTCACCAGGACGTTGCCTGGATTAGAGAGGGTGCAGAGGAGATTCACCGAGACGCTGCCTGGATTAGAGAGTGTGTAGAGTAGATTCACCAGGTTGTTGCCTGGATTAGAGTGGGTGCAGAGATTCATCAGGACGCTGCCTGGATTAGAGAGGGTGCAGAGGAGATTCACCAGGACGCTGCCTGGATTAGAGAGGGTGCAGAGGAGATTCACCAGGTTGTTGCCTGGATTAGAGTGGGTGCAGAGGAGATTCACCAGGACGCTGCCTGGATTAGAGAGGGTGCAGAGGAGATTCACCGAGACGCTGCCTGGATTAGAGAGGGTGCAGAGGAGATTCACCAGGTTGTTGCCTGGATTAGAGTGGGTGCAGAGATTCATCAGGACGCTGCCTGGATTAGAGAGGGTGCAGAGGAGATTCACCAGGACGCTGCCTGGATTAGAGAGGGTGCAGAGGAGATTCACCAGGACGCTGCCTATATTAGAGAGGGTGCAGAGGAGATTCACCAGGACGCTGCCTATATTAGAGAGAGTGCAGAGGAGATTCACCGGGACGTTTCCTGGATTAGAGAGGGTGCAGAGGAGATTCATCAGGACGCTGCTGGATTAGAGAGGGTGCAGAGGAGATTCACCAGGACGCTGCCTGGATTAGAGAGGGTGCAGAGTAGATTCACCAGGACGCTGCCTGGATTAGAGAGGGTGCAGAGGAGATTCACCAGGGCGCTGCCTGGATTAGATAGGGTGCAGAGGAGATTCACCGGCTTGCTGCCTGGTTTAGAGAGGGTGCAGAGTAGATTCATCTGGACGCTGCCTGGATTAGAGAGGGTGCAGAGGAGATTCACCAGGATGCTGCCTGGATTAGAGAGGGTGCAGAGGAGATTCACCAGGACGCTGCCTGTATTAGAGAGGGTGCAGAGTAGATTCACCAGGACGCTGCCTGGATTAGAGAGCGTGCAGAGGAGATTCACCGGGACGCTGCCTGGATTAGAGAGTGTGCAGAGGAGATTCACCAGGACGTTGCCTGGATTAGAGAGGGTGCAGAGGAGATTCACCAGGAAGCTGTCTGGATTAGAGAGTGTGCAGAGGAGATTCACCAGGACGTTGCCTGGATTAGAGAGGGTGCAGAGGAGATTCACCAGGACGCTGCCTGGATTAGAGGAGATTCACCTGGACGCTGCCTGGATTAGAGAGAGAGCAGAGGTGTTTCACCGAGACGCTGCCTAGATTAGAGAGGGTGCAGAGGAGATTCACCAGGACGCTGCCTGGATTAGAGAGGGTGCAGAGGAGATTCACCGGGACGCTGCCTGGATTAGAGAGGGTGCAGAGGAGATTCACCAGGACACTGCCTGGATTAGAGAGGGTGCAGAGGAGATTCATCGGGACGCTGCCTGGATTAGAGAGGGTGCAGAGGAGATTCACCATGACGCTGCCTGCATTAGAGATGGTGCAGAGGAGATTCACCAGGACGCTGCCTGGATTAGAGAGGGTGCAGAGGAGATTCACCAGGACGCTGCCTGGATTAGAGAGGATGCAGAGGAGATTCACCAAGATGCTGCTTGGATTAGAGAGGGTGCAGAGGAGATTCACCGGGACGCTGCTTGGTTTAGAGAGTGTGCAGAGGAGATTCACCAGGACGCTGCCTGGATTAGAGAGGGTGCAGAGGAGATTCACCAGGACGCTGCCTGGATTAGAGAGGGTGCAGAGGAGATTCAACAGGACGCTGCCTGGATTAGAGAGGGTGCAGAGGAGATTCACCGGCATGCTGCCTGGATTAGAGAGGGTGCAGAGTAGCTTCATCTGGACGCTGCCTGGATTAGAGAGGGTGCAGAGGAGATTCACCGGGATGCTGCCTGGATTAGAGAGGGTGCAGAGGAGATTCACCGGGATGCTGCCTGGATTAGAGAGGGTGCAGAGGAGATTCACCGGGACGCTGCCTGGATTAGAAGGGTGCAGAGGAGATTCACCGGGATGCTGCCTGGATTAGAGAGGCTGCAGAGGAGATTCACCGGGATGCTGCCTGGATTAGAGTGGTTGCAGAGGAGATTCACCGGGATGCTGCCTGGATTAGAGAGGGTGCAGAGGAGATTCACCAGGATGCTGCCTGGATTAGAGAGGGTGCAGAGGAGATTCACCGGGATGCTGCCTGGATTAGAGAGGGTGCAGAGGAGATTCACCAGGATGCTGCCTGGATTAGAGAGGGTGCAGAGGAGAATCACCAGGACGCTGCCTGGATTAGAGAGGGTGCAGAGGAGATTCACCAGGACGCTGCCTGTATTAGAGAGGGTGCAGAGGAGATTCACCGGCATGCTGCCTTGATTAGAGAGGGTGCAGAGTAGATTCATCTGGACGCTGCCTAGATTAGAGAGGGTGCAGAGGAGATTCACCAGGATGCTGCCTGGATTAGAGAGGGTGCAGAGGAGATTCACCAGGACGCTGCCTGTATTAGAGAGGGTGCAGAGGAAATTCACCAGGACGCTTCCTGGATTAGAGAGGGTGCAGAGGAGATTCACCAGGACGCTGCCTGGATTAGAGAGAGTGCAGAGGAGATTCACCGGGACGTTTCCTGGATTAGGGAGGGTGCAGAGGAGATTCACCAGGACGTTGCCTGGATTAGAGAGGGTGCAGAGGAGATTCACCGAGACGCTGCCTTGATTAGAGAGGGTGCAGAGGAGATTCACCAGGTTGTTGCGTGGATTAGAGTGGGTGCAGAGATTCATCAGGACGCTGCCTGGATTAGAGAGGGTGCAGAGGAGATTCACCAGGACGCTGCCTGGATTAGAGAGGGTGCAGAGGAGATTCACCAGGTTGTTGCCTGGATTAGAGTGGGTGCATAGGAGATTCACCAGGACGCTGCCTGGATTAGAGAGGGTGCAGAGGAGATTCACCAGGACGCTGCCTGGATTAGAGAGGGTGCAGAGGAGATTCACCAGGACGCTGCCTGGATTAGAGAGGGTGCAGAGGAGATTCACCAGGACGCTGCCTGCATTAGAGATGGTGCAGAGGAGATTCACCAGGACGCTGCCTGGATTAGAGAGGGTGCAGAGGAGATTCACCAGGATGCTGCCTGGATTAGAGAGGATGCAGAGGAGATTCATCAAGATGCTGCTTGGATTAGAGAGGGTGCAGAGGAGATTCACCGGGACGCTGCCTGATTTAGAGAGTGTGCAGAGGAGATTCACTAGGACACTGCCTGGATTAGAGAGGGTGCAGAGTAGATTCACCAGGACGCTGCCTGGATTAGAGAGGGTGCAGAGGAGATTCACCAGGACGCTGCCTGGATTAGAGAGGGTGCAGAGGAAATTCACCAGGACGCTGCCTGCATTAGAGATGGTGCAGAGGAGATTCACTAGGACGCTGCCTGGATTTGAGAGGGTGCAGAGGGGATTCACCAGGACGCTGCCTGGATTAGAGAGGATGCAGAGGAGATTCATCAAGATGCTGCTTGGATTAGAGAGGGTGCAGAGGAGATTCACCGGGACGCTGCCTGATTTAGAGAGTGTGCAGAGGAGATTCACTAGGACACTGCCTGGATTAGAGAGGGTGCAGAGTAGATTCACCAGGACGCTGCCTGGATTAGAGAGGGTGCAGAGGAGATTCACCAGGACGCTGCCTGGATTAGAGAGGGTGCAGAGGAGATTCACCGGCATGCTGCCTGGATTAGAGAGGGTGCAGAGTAGATTCATCTGGACGCTGCATGGATTAGAGAGGGTGCAGAGGAGATTCACCAGGACGCTGTCTGTATTAGACAGGGTGCAGAGGAGATTCACGAGGACTCTGCCTGGATTAGAGAGGGTGCAGAGGAGATTCACCAGGACGCTGCCTGTATTAGAGAGGGAGCAGAGGAGATTCACCAGGACGTTGCCTGGATTAGAGAGGGTGCAGAGGAGATTCACCAGGTTGTTGCCTGGATTACAGAGGGTGCAGAGTCGATTCACCAGGATGCTGTCTGGATTAGTGTGGGTGCAGAGGAGATTCACCAGGACGCTGCCTGGATTAGAGAGGGTGCAGAGGAGATTCACCAGGACGCTGCCTGGATTAGAGAGGGTGCAGAGGAGATTCACCAGGTTGTTGCCTGGATTAGAGTGGGTGCAGAGGAGATTCACCAGGACGCTGCCTGGATTACAGAGGGTGCAGAGGAGATTCACCAGGATGCTGCCTGGATTAGAGAGGGTGCAGAGGAGATTAACCAGGACGCTGCCTGGATTAGAGAGAGTGCAGAGGAGATTCACCGGGATGCTGCCTGGATTAGAGAGGGTGCAGAGGAGATTCACCAGGATGCTGCCTGGATTAGAGAGGGTGCAGAGGAGAATCACCAGGACGCTGCCTGTATTAGAGAGGGTGCAGAGGAAATTCACCAGGACGCTTCCTGGATTAGAGAGGGTGCAGAGGAGATTCACCAGGACGCTGCCTGGATTAGAGAGAGTGCAGAGGAGATTCACCGGGACGTTTCCTGGATTAGGGAGGGTGCAGAGGAGATTCACCAGGACGCTGCCTGGATTAGGGAGGGTGCAGAGGAGATTCACCAGGACGCTGCCTGGATTAGAGAGGGTGCAGAGGAGATTCACCAGGACTTTGCCTGGATTAGAGATGGTGCAGAGGAGGTTCACCAGTACGTTGCCTGGATTAGAGAGGGTGCAGAGGAGATTCACCGAGACGCTGCCTGGATTAGATAGGGTGCAGTGGAGATTCACCAGGTCGTTGCCTGGATTAGAGAGGGTGCAGAGGAGATTCACCGGGATGCTGCCTGGTTTAGAGTGGGTGCAGAGAAGATTCACCGGGATGCTGCCTGGATTAGAGAGGGTGCAGAGGAGATTGACCGGGACGCTGCCTGGATTAGAGAGGGTGCAGAGGAGATTCACCGGTATGCTGCCTGGATTAGAGAGGCTGCAGAGGAGATTCACCGGGATGCTGCCTGGATTAGAGTGGTTGCAGAGGAGATTCACCGGGATGCTGTCTGGATTAGAGAGGGTGCCGAGGTGATTCACCAGGATGCTGCCTGGATTAGAGGGGGTACAGAGGAGATTCACCGGGATGCTGCCTGGATTAGAGAGGGTGCAGAGGAGATTCACCAGGATGCTGCCTGGATTAGAGAGGGTGCAGAGGAGATTCACCAGGACGCAGCCTGGATTAGAGAGGGTGCAGAGGAGATTCACCGGGATGCTGCCTGGATTAGAGAGGGTGCAGAGGAGATTCACCAGGATGCTGCCTGGATTAGAGAGGGTGCAGAGGAGATTCACCAGGACGCTGCCTGGATTAGAGAGGGTGCAGAGGAGATTCACCAGGACGCTGCCTGTATTAGAGAGGGTGCAGAGGATATTCACCAGGACGCTGTCTGTATTAGAGAGGGTGCAGAGGAGATTCACCAGGACGCTTCCTGGATTAGAGAGGGTGCAGAGGAGATTCACCAGGACATTGCCTGGATTAGAGAGGGTGCAGAGGAGATTCACCAGGTTGTTGCCCGGATTAGAGTGCGTGCAGAGATTCATCAGGACGCTGCCTGGATTAGAGAGGGTGCAGAGGAGATTCACCAGGACGCTGCCTGGATTAGAGGGAGTGCAGAGGAGATTCACCAGGTTGTTGCCTGGATTAGAGTGGGTGCAGAGGAGATTCACCAGGATGCTGCCTGGATTAGAGTGGGTGCAGAGGAGATTCACCAGGACGCTGCCTGGATTAGAGAGGGTGCAGAGGAGATTCACCAGGACGCTGCCTGTATTAGAGAGGGTTGCAGAGGAGATTCACCGGGATGCTGCCTGGATTAGAGATGTTGCAGAGGAGATTCACCAGGACGCTGCCTGGATTAGAGAGGGTGCAGAGGAGATTCACCAGGATGCTGCCTGGATTAGAGAGGGTGCAGAGGAGATTCACCGGGACGCTGCCTGGATTGGGGAGGGTGCAGAGGAGATTCACCAGGACGCTGCCTGGATTAGAGAGGGTGCAGAGGTGATTCACCAGGACGCTGCCTGGATTAGAGGGGGTGCAGAGGAGATTCGTCAGGATGCTGCCTGGATTAGAGAGGGTGCAGAGGAGATTCACCAGGACGCTACCTGGATTAGAGAGGGTGCAGAGGAGATTCACCAGGACGCTGCCTGGATTAGAGAGGGTACAGAGGAGATTCACCAGGACGCTGCCTGGATTAGAGAGGGTGCAGAGGAGATTCACCAGGATGCTGCCTGGATTAGAGAGGGTGCAGAGGAGATTCACCAGGACGCTGCCCGGATTAGAGAGGGAGCAGAGGAGATTCACCGGGACGCTGCCTGGATTAGAGAGGGTGCAGAGGAGATTCACCAGGACGCTGCCCGGATTAGAGAGGGAGCAGAGGAGATTCACCGGGACGCTGCCTGGATTAGAGAGGGTGCAGAGGAGATTCACCGGGACGCTGCCTGGATTAGAGAGGGTGCAGAGGAGATTCACCGGGACGCTGCCTGGATTAGAGAGGGTGCAGAGGAGATTCACCAGGATGCTGCCTGGATTAGAGAGGGTGCAGAGGAGATTCACCGGGATGCTGCCTGGATTAGAGAGGGTGCAGAGGAGATTCACCAGGATGCTGCCTGGATTAGAGAGGGTGTAGTGGAGATTCACCGGGACGCTTCCTGGATTAGAGAGGGTGCAGAGGAGATTTCCATCAAATCAGCCGTTGCGGTCGGTGGTGGGTGTGGTGACAGTGAGTGTGAGATTGCCGGAGAGAGTGAGTGAGTCAGCATGCCAGACAGGGCGGAGAATGTGTGGAATTCAGTGCAACAGACAACGGCGGAGGCCAAGTCTCCGTGTGTATTTGAAGCCGAGTTTGGAAGGGTTTATTTTGGTCAGGCGGAGAAGGCTGGAGAGCGGGGTCGAGAGGGATAATGAATCGGCCGGGTTGGAATGAAGGAGCAGATTCGACGGGCCAACCAGCCTGATTCTAGTCTTATGTTTTGAGATGCTGCTGGAAGCGAGGATCCAATCTTCCGCCTGACCCTCTGTCGCTCCCGCCTCACAGAACGTTCTCACACTATCGCCGTCCCTCACTATCGCGTCGCTCCCGCCTCACCGTACCCCTGTCCGACTCTGCCTCTCCCCTGGTGCTCACGCCCTCCGTAATTCTCTCTCCCGCTTTCTCTGTCCCTCCCTACCTCCCTCTCTTTCTCTCTCTCCCTCTGCATCTCTGTCCCTCCCTACCTCCGTCTCTCTCCCCCTCCCTCTCTCTCTTCCCCGTCTCTGTCCCTCCCTACCTCTCTCTCTCCCTCTCTCCCCCACCCTCCCTCTCTCCCTCTCTCTTCCCCTGTCTCTGTCCCTCCCTACCTCCGTCTCTCTCTCCCTCCCTCCCTCTCTCTTCCCCGTCTCTGTCCCTCCCTACCTCTCTCTCTCCCTCTCTCCCCGACCCTCTTTCCCTGTCTCTGTCCCTCCCTACCTCCCTCTCTCCCCCACCCTCCCTCTCCCTCTCTCTTCCCCTGTCTCTTTCCGTCCCTGCCTCCCTCTCTCCTCTCTCCCTCTCTGTCCCTCCGTACCTCCGTCTCTCCCCCTCCCTCTCTAACCCCTCTTTCTCCGTACCTCCCTCCCTCCTCCTCTCTCCCTCTCCCTCTCTGTCTCTGTCCCTCCCTACCTCCGTCTCTCTCCCCCCTCCCTCTCTCTCTCTTCCCCGTCTCTGTCCTTCCCTACTTCTCTCTCTCTCCCTCCTTCCCTCTCGCTCTCTCCCTCTCTCTCTATTCCTCCCTCCCTCCTCTCCATGTAATCTCCCTCCCGCGGCGCTCCCCGTACGCCGGCCCCTCCTTCCCGTGCCTCTCCACTTCCCTCCTCATCGCGCCCTCTCTCCTCACGGCCCAGCCCTCCGTCCTCGCCGCCGCCCCCCTTCCGATCCGCCCTCCGCCCCACGGCTCTCCTCGTCTACCCCCTCGTTGCGCCCGCCACGTCCTTTCCTCCCTCTGCTCTCCTCCTCGCACCCTCCCCTCCCCCTCCGCCCGGCCTCCCTCCTTGCCCTCTCTCACCCCCACAGCGGGCGCCGTCCTCCAGGAGGTGGTAGTGGGGTCGGCAGCTGCAGAAGAAGCCCCCGATGTAGTTGTTGCAGTAATGGCTGCAGCGGTCCCCGTCCGCGCACTCGTCCGTATCTGCAGGGGGAGAGAGGCGGCAGAGTTGAGGCCGAGAGAGCAGAGGGAGAGATAAAGGAGGGAGGGGTGGAGAATGGCTGCAGCGGTCCCCGTCCGCGCACTTCGTCCCGTATCTGCAGGGGGAGAGAGGCGGCAGAGTGAGGCCGAGAGAGCAGAGGGAGAGATAAAGGAGGGAGGGGGTGGAGAATGGCTGCAGCGGCCCCCGTCCGCGCACTTCGTCCCGTATCTGCAGGGGAGAGAGGCGGCAGAGTGAGGCCGAGAGGAGGGAGGGAGGGAGAGGTGGGAGGGGTGGAGAATGGCTGCAGCGGCCCCCGTCCGCGCACTCGTCAGTATCTGCAGGGGGAGAGAGGCGGCAGAGAGAGGCCGAGAGAGCAGAGGGAGGGAGAGGCGGGAGGGGGAGATAAGGGAGGGAGGGGTGGAGAATGCTGCAGCGGTCCCCGTCCGCGCACTCGTCCGTATCTGCAGGGGGAGAGAGGCGGCAGAGTGAGGCCGAGAGGAGGGGAGGGAGGGAGAGGCGGGAGGGGTGGAGAATGGCTGCAGCGGCCCCCGTCCGCGCACTCGTCCGTATCTGCAGGGGGAGAGAGGCGGCAGAGTGAGGCCGAGAGAGCAGAGGGAGGGAGAGGCGGGAGGGGGGTGGAGAATGGCTGCAGCGGCCCCCGTCCGCGCACTCGTCCCGTATCTGCAGGGGGAGAGAGGCGGCAGAGTGAGGCCGAAGAGGCGGGAGGGGGAGATAAAGGAGGGAGGGGTGGAGAATGGCTGCAGCGGTCCCCCGTCCGCGCCACTCGTCCGTATCTGCAAGGGTGAGAGAGGCGGCAGTGAGGCCGAGAGAGCAGAGGGAGGGAGAGACGGGAGGGGGAGATAAAGGAGGGAGGGGTGGAGAATGGTTGCAGCGGTCCCCGTCCGCGCACTCGTCCGTATCTGCAGGGGGAGAGAGGCGGCAGAGTGAGGCCGAGAGAGCAGAGGGAGGGAGCGGCGGGGAGGGGGAGATAAAGGAGGGAGGGGTGGAGAATGGCTGCAGCGGTCCCCGTCCACGCACTCGTCCGTATCTGCAGGGGGAGAGAGGCGGCAGAGTGAGGCCGAGAGAGCAGAGGGAGGGAGAGGCGGGAGGGGGAGATAAAGGAGGGAGGGGTGGAGAATGGCTGCAGCGGTCCCCCGTCTCGCGCACTCGTCCGTATCTGCAGGGGAGAGAGGCGGCAGAGTGAGGCCGAGAGGCGGGAGGGGGAGATAAAGGAGGGAGGGGTGGAGAATGGCTGCAGCGGTCCCCGTCCGCGCACTCGTCCGTATCTGCAGGGGGAGAGAGGCGGCAGAGTGAGGCAGAGAGAGCAGAGGGAGGGAGAGGCGGGAGGGGGTGGGAGAATGGCTGCAGCGGCCCCCGTCCGCCGCACTCGTCCGTTATCCTGCAGGGGGAGAGAGGCGGCAGAGTGAGGCCGAGAGGCGGGAGGGGGAGATAAAGGAGGGAGGGGTGGAGAATGGCTGCAGCGGTCCCCGTCCGCGCACATCGTCCGTATCTGCAGGGGGAGAGAGGCGGCAGTGAGGCCGAGGAGAGCAGAGGGAGGGAGAGACGGAGGGGGAGATAAAGGAGGGAGGGGTGGAGAATGGCTGCAGCGGTCCCCGTCCGCGCACTCGTCCGTATCTGCAGGGGGAGAGAGGCGGCAGAGTGAGGCCGAGAGGAGGAAGGGAGGGAGAGGCGGGAGGGGGGTGGAGAATGGCTGCAGCGGCCCCCGTCCGCGCACCCTCAGTCCGTATCTGCAGGGGGAGAGAGGCGGCAGTGAGGCCGAGAGAGCAGAGGGAGGGAGAGACGGGAGGGGGAGATAAAGGAGGGAGGGGTGGAGAATGGTTGCAGCGGTCCCCCGTCCGCGCACTCGTCCCGTATCTGCAGGGGAGAGAGGCGGCAGAGTGAGGCCGAGAGAGCAGAGGGAGGGAGCGGCGGGAGGGGGAGATAAAGGAGGGAGGGGGTGGAGAATGGCTGCAGCGGTCCCCGTCCACGCACTCGTCCGTTATCTGCAGGGGGAGAGAGGCGGCAGAGTGAGGCCGAGAGAGCAGAGGGAGGGAGAGACGGGAGGGGGAGGATAAAGGAGGGAGGGGTGGAGAATGGTTGCAGCGGTCCCCGTCCGCGCACTCGTCCGTATCTGCAGGGGGAGAGAGGGCGGCAGAGTGTAGGCCGAGAGAGCAGAGGGAGGGAGAGGCGGGAGGGGGAGATAAAGGAGGGAGGGGTGGAGAATGGCTGCAGCGGTCCCCGTCCGCGCACTCGTCCGTATCTGCAGGGGGAGAGAGGCGGCAGAGTGAGGCCGAGAGAGCAGAGGGAGGGAGAGGCGGGGAGGGGGAGATAAAGGAGGGAGGGGTGGAGAATGGGCTGCAGCGGTCCCCTTCCGCGCACTTCGTCCGTATCTGCAGGGGGAGAGAGGCGGCAGAGTGAGGCCGGATGGATGGAGAGTCGGAGGGAGTGCGAGAGAGGGAGAGACGGAGGGATGGATGGAGAGTGGGAGGGAGTTCGAGGAGAGGGAGAGACCGGAGGGACGGATGGAGAGTTGGAGGGGAGTGCGAGAGAGAGAGACGGGGAGGGATGGATGGAGAGTCGGAGGGAGTGCAGAGAGAGAGAGAGACGGACGGATGGATGGAGAGTCGGAGGGAGTGAGAGAGAGAGAGACGGAGGGATGGATGGATAGTCGGAGGAGAGAGAGAGAGAGAGAGAGACGGAGGGATGGAGGAGAGTCGGAGGGAGGTGCGAGAGAGAGCGACGGAGGGATGGATGGAGAGTCGGGAGGGAGTGAGAGAGAGAGAGGCGGAGGGATGGATGGGAGAGTCAGAGGGAGTGAGAGTGAGAGAGGACGGAGGGATGGATGGATAGTCTGATGGAGTGAGAGAGAGAGCGACGGGAGGGATGGATTTAGAGGGGGGGAGTGCGAGAGAGAGAGAGAGCGACGGAAGGATGGATGGAGAGTCGGAGGGAGTGAGAGAGAGAGAGAGACGGAGGGATGGATGGAGAGTCGGAGGGAGAGCGAGAGAGAGAGAGAGACGGAGGGATGGATGGAGAGTCAGAGTGAGAGAGACGGAGGGATGGATGGAGAGTCAGACGGAGTGCGAGAGAGAGAGAGCGACGGAGGGATGGATGGAGAGTCAGAGGGAGTGAGAGAGAGAGAGACGTGAGGGATGGATGGAGAGTCGGAGGGGAATGAGAGAGAGAGAGACGGAGGATGGATGGAGAGTCGGAGGGAGTCAGAAAGAGAGAGAGGACGGAGAGATGGATGGTGAGTCGGAGGGAGTGAGAGAGAGAGAGCGACGGAGGATGATGGAGAGTCGGAGGGAGTGCGAGAGAGAGAGAGAGAGACGGAGGGATGGATGGAGAGTCGGAGGGAGAGCGAGAGAGAGTGAGGGGGTGGATGGAGAGTCAGAGGGAGTGCGAGAGAGAGAGAGAGACGGAGGGACGGATGGAGAGTCAGAGGGAGTGCGAGAGAGAGAGAGAGACGGCGGGATGGATGGAAAGTGGGAGAGAGTGAGAGAGAGAGAGCGACGATGGATGGAGAGTCGGAGGGTGCGAGAGAGAGAGAGAGAGAGTAAGGAGGGATGGATGGAGAGTCGGAGGGAGTGCGAGAGAGAGAGAGGAGACGGTGGGATGGATGGAGAGTCGGAGGGAGTGAGAGAGAGAGAGACGGAGGGATGAATGGAGAGTCGGAGGGAGTGAGAGAGAGAGAGAGAGACGGAGGGATGGATGGAGAGTCGGAGGGAGTGAGAGAGAGAGGGGAGACGGAGGGAAGGATGAGGGAGTGCGAGAGAGAGGGAGACGGAGGGATGGATGGAGAGTCAGAGGGAGTGAGAGAGAGAGAGAGACGGAGGGATGGATGGAGAGTCGGAGGGAGTGAGAGAGAGAGAGACGGAGGGATGGATGGAGAGTCGGAGGGAGTGCGAGAGAGAGAGAGACGGACGGATGGATGGAGAGTCGGCAGTGAGTGAGAGAGAGAGAGGGAGGATGGATGGAGAGTCGGAGGAGAGAGAGAGAGAGAGACGGAGGGATGGAGGGAGAGTCGGAGGGAGTGCGAGAGAGAGCGACGGAGGGATGGATGGAGAGTCGGAGGGAGTGAGAGAGAGAGAGGCGGAGGGATGGATGGAGAGTCAGAGGGAGTGAGAGAGAGAGAGACGGAGGGATGGAGGAGAGTCGGAGGGAGTGCGAGAGAGAGCGACGGAGGGATGGATGGATAGTCGGATGGAGTGAGAGAGAGAGCGACGGAGGGATGGATTTAGAGGGGGGGAGTGCGAGAGAGAGAGAGAGCGACGGAAGGATGGATGGAGAGTCGGAGGGGTGAGAGAGAGAGAGAGACGGAGGGATGGATGGAGAGTCGGAGGGAGAGCGAGAGAGAGAGAGAGAGACGGAGGGATGGATGGAGAGTCAGATGGAGTGCGAGAGAGAGAGAGCGACGGAGGGATGGATGGAGAGTCAGAGGGAGTGAGAGAGAGAGAGGGAGGATGGATGGAGAGTCGGAGGGACTGAGAGAGAGAGAGAGACGGAGGGATGGATGGAGAGTCGGAGGGAGTCAGAGAGAGAGAGACGGAGAGATGGATGGTGAGTCGGAGGGAGTGAGAGAGAGAGAGCGACGGAGGGATGGATGGAGAGTCGGAGGGAGTGCGAGAGAGAGAGAGATGGAGGGATGGATGGAGAGTCAGAGGGAGTGCGAGAGAGAGAGAGAGAGACGGAGGGATGGATGGAGAGTCGGAGGGAGTGCGAGAGAGAGAGAGGGGGTGGATGGAGAGTCAGAGGGAGTGCGAGAGAGAGAGAGAGACGGAGGGACGGATGGAGAGTCAGAGGGAGTGCGAGAGAGAGAGAGAGACGGCGGGATGGATGGAAAGTGGGAGAGAGTGAGAGAGAGAGAGCGACGATGGATGGAGAGTCGGAGGGTGCGAGAGAGAGAGAGAGAGAAGGAGGGATGGATGGAGAGTCGGAGGGAGTGCGAGAGAGAGAGAGAGACGGTGGGATGGATGGAGAGTCGGAGGGAGTGAGAGAGAGAGAGACGGAGGGATGAATGGAGAGTCGGAGGGAGTGAGAGAGAGAGAGACGGAGGGATGGATGGAGAGTCGGAGGGAGTGAGAGAGAGGGAGAGACGGAGGGATGGATGGAGAGTCGGAGGGAGTGAGAGAGAGAGAGAGAGAGAGCGACGGAGGGTTGGATGGTCAGAGGGAGTGAGAGAGAGGGAGAGACGGAGGGATGGATGGTGAGTCGGAGGGAGAGAGAGAGAGAGAGCGACGGAGGGATGGATGGAGAGTCAGAGGGAGAGAGACGGGGGGATGGATAGAGAGTCAGACGGTGAGAGAGAGAGAGCGACGGAGGGATGGATGGAGAGTCAGAGGGAGTGAGAGAGAGAGAGAGACGGAGGGATGGATGGAGAGTCGGAGGGAGTGAGAGAGAGAGACGGAGGGATGGATGGAGAGTCAGAGGGAGTGAGAGAGAGAGAGAGACGGAGGGGTGGATGGAGAGTCGGAGGGAGTGAGAGAGAGAGGGAGACGGAGGGAAGGATGGAGAGTCAGAGGGAGAGAGACGGCGGGATGGATGGAGAGTTGGAGGGAGTGCGAGAGAGAGGGAGACGGAGGGAAGGATGGAGAGTCGGAGGGAGTGAGAGAGAGAGAGAGAGACGGAGGGATGGATGGAGAGTCGAGGAGTGCGAGAGAGAGAGAGAGAGACGGAGGGATGGATGGAGAGTTGGAGGGAGTGCGAGAGAGAGGGAGACGGAGGGAAGGATGGAGAGTCAGAGGGAGAGAGACGGAGGGATGGATGGAGAGTTGGAGGGAGTGCGAGAGAGAGGGAGACGGAGGGAAGGATGGAGAGTCAGAGGGAGAGAGACGGAGGGATGGATGGAGAGTCAGACGGAGTGAGAGAGAGAGAGCGACGGAGGGATGGATGGAGAGTCGGAGGGAGTGAGAGAGAGAGAGCGACGGAGGGATGGATGGAGAGTCGGAGGGAGT
>NW_026780298.1:0-52500 GCF_030144855.1 Hypanus sabinus | reverse complement strand
GTCTGGGACAACTCTGGAGACGGTACCACTGAAAGTCTTCTCGTCTCTCCTTCCTGGAGAGCTGCCTGTCCCCAGCACTGGGACAACATGGCAAGGTTCCATTAAGAGTTCCCAGTCACATTTTCCCGGATGATTCCCGTCTCCCAACACTGGGACAACATGGACAAGGTGTCATTACAATTTCCCAATCACAACTTCCGCGATGAGTCCCGGCTCCCAACACTGCGACAACTCTGGAGAGGATGCCATTGAAAACCAGATATTAATTCCGGTCAATGACTCACAAATGGTCAACACCACAATGTATAACATTCCTAGTCTCACATTCCCGGAGAGCTGCATGTCCGCAGCATTTTGTCCACTCTGCACAAAATTCCATCAAATGGAAGAACAACGTTCGGGTCGATTCCATGAGTTAGAGGAGAGACAGGGGTTTAGTTCCGTTTGTCATTAAATATGAAAAATAAAAATGTTGAATAGGCATTGTTGATATCACTGGCGGATATTAGTGACACTAATGTCCAGCGGGAAACTTGTAATATGACCAAAAATCGGATCACACCGGTTAAGAGAATGAAGTGCCAGACTCGAATAGTTGTGCTCACTCACCAGGAACTCCAATGACGACAATGGACACGCTCACTATTTTGTCCACATGTCGGTACCTTTCAAACAATGTAGACATTTTCTCTGATGAGTGATCTGTCCCCGTGTGCCACAGGCGATCCCCCGGAATGCAAAGTCAAGGCTGCACATACCTGGGGTTTTAAAAACACTTACCGACTCCACAAGGGACATGTTTCAACTGGTTTAAAAATAAACACCTTTTAATTTATTTACAATCCAATTGCGTCAGAGAAGTGCAACACCGGGTTGCGACATTATGGTTAAGTTAGTGAATTAATGTTGAAACTGCAAACAATGGAAATTGTGATGTTACTATGAGTTACAAATTGCGAGTGGCATTCCTCCGGCAAAGGGCATATTGTTTATCAAACACCAACAGACCCGACTCCCCACCTCACGTTACTTCACCCAGTGTCAGTGCGACTCTTGTCCATCGTTTGAGCATATAAACCGAGAGTAAAGCGCCCTCTTCACTCCGATTCTCTCTCAATTGTAATCACAGCTCATCTCACTGTAACCTTATTTCCACTCCCGATGAGGAACCATCATCAGCTTTTTTGGGTGAAGTGGAGCAAATTTTGTCCTGGGTAGAAAACGTGTCCATGTTTATCATGTTTACGTTCGTTATCATTCAGAGAAATGTTGGCTCTGAGAAAATAAACTTCTGCCTTCTGTTTGACCTACATGGAACAGAGAAAGGTAAAGAACGGGAGCAGGTTCCTCGGCCCACAGTGACTGAGCCAACCATGTCGTCGTATAAAACGGAACACACGCACTGACACTCGATCGAAAACTAATCCCACTACCTTCGCCCCCCCCCCCCCGTTCCCCACAGCACTGTATCAATCGACAAACTAACACACGGCAGTGCGCTGTCTTCACGGCCTCGTCTCCTTCCCCGAAATAATACCACTGTCCTCTGGACCGACCGCCCAGAGCCAATCCCCCAAATAACCCATCGGCAACACTCTCGCCACAGGTGCAGAGACCAAGAGAAAATTGCGGAGCGATTCGCAGGACTGCGTCGGGGAGAAAGAATGTGTAGCAGGCGAGAGGTGGCAGCGAAGGGAGTCCGGAGTGGAAACGTTAGAAAAGAGAGAGAGAGAGTGAGAGAGACAGGGAGAAACAGAGAGTGAGAAAGGGGGGGGGCGGAGTGCGGGAAGCAGAGCTGGGAGGAAGAGGGAAGAGGAGACTGGGAAAGAAAGAGAGAGGCTCGGAGCCTCGGGAGCAGGAAGGGGCTGGATGTTGCGGGGCAGTACGGTTGTAAGAGGGGGAACAGTAGAGGGGGGAATATAAGGGCAGAGAGATTGATGTAGGGAGAGAGATGCGGAGGGAGAGTAAGCGAAAGAGAGAGATGATGGAGTGTGAAAGACGAAAGGTGACAGAGGGAAATAAGGGGAGGGAGGGAGCAGTGGGTCAAGAGAGGGGTAACGAGATGGGAGAGAATGAACGTAGCAGATAAGTGTGAGAGCGTGAGGGAAAGAGGAGGTGAATTAAAAAACTGGGAAGTGATAGAATAGCAACGAAGTGCCAGTAGCATGGGATAGAGAGAGGAGGGAGAAAGCCTGCGGGGAAGAGGAACAGCGAGAAATGGTGCCAGGAAGAAATAGGGGCCGAGAAGAGCAGGGGAGAGGGAGTGATGCAGTGAAAAATATGGGCGTGTAGTGGGATGGGATGTAGAGGAGGATGAAGGCTGAGTGTGTGCCTTGAGAAAGGGGGGTTGGGCTGAGAGAGTTACAGGGATCTGCAGCTGTGGGGAAAGACGGCGGAGGGTGAGGAAAGAGAGGAGCAAGTGGTAGCGAACGCTACACTGTAGAACAAAGTATACACATGAGGCAAAGGAGGGGAAGGGAAGAGAGGGGAAAAGTGATATTGTTTCAATCTCTGTTTCCGATATTTTACCTCAAACTCCCGATATCGAAAGAGCGGGTAGAATTTTGACTTTGAAATCTCGGGATCCGAATAAGCCAAGGTCAGTTTGGTCTGTTTCATTCATTTCAAAGTTGAAGACCAAATCATAAAATATGCAAGGAAACACAGAGTTTTTAAATTCAAGGTTTCCGAGGTTCGTTGTTATGAAGATTATCCACTGGATGTTATGGCCTTGCGGTGTAAATTCGTTCCAACCATGAAGATAGCCCATGATAAGGGATTATTCCCATCAGTTCACTATCCAGCCCGTTTAAAATTAATTTCCCAAGATTCGACTCCACTTGTTTTTTTTTAAACCCAAAGAGGCATTGGACTCTATCTTAACTCTATTTCGGTTGCAGCCAAGTTTTAGG
Organism: Hypanus sabinus; assembly: GCF_030144855.1. Taxonomy (NCBI): domain Eukaryota; kingdom Metazoa; phylum Chordata; class Chondrichthyes; order Myliobatiformes; family Dasyatidae; genus Hypanus; species Hypanus sabinus. The sequence goes on along the minus strand of NW_026780298.1, from coordinate 49,588 downwards.
ACTAATGAATAATTGCTATTTGAGAATGAAAATAAGCTTTGAAGATTTCAGTTTTTCTTAAATTGTTCCTTGATCGATGGTCCACTTTACGATGATGTGTGATGAATGGCTTTTCCGAAATCTGTTTGGTCTACTGAGCGAATTAACACAGCGGGTACATTGTTAACCGGTTAGGTTATTTGTTGCTATCCTCCTTTTATTTCATTAATTAATTGATAATTTTCATAGTTCTTAAGGATTTTGTCTTATATATGCATAGTTGGGAGAACTCAGTAGATAGAAAATTAGTTTTTATTTCTAAAAAATGTTTTTCATTGGTCGTGTAAGTTAAATGGAAATTGGCGCTGATTTTTTTCTTCATGAGAGATTACGTAGTATTCTTCTCTTTGTTTAATTTTATTGTTTTAGCGTTTTGGGAGACTGCTTCTGCATTCACCAGCTTATTTTTAAGTATAAACTGTTATTTCGCTCTGTAGGGCTTTCCTATTTCAGGACAGTGTGGGTTTTTTTGTAACGGGGGGAATTATGGAAAGCTTTAAAAATTAACATTATAAAATGGGCAGCTGGCGGCGTCTTTCTCTTCTTTTCCTTCTATAGGGACTGGTTTTGAGTTATAAGATTAATTGTAGGATTAATTTTAGTTTACCTTTTTATACTTTTTCCCAGTACGAAGTTCGGAGCATACATGTTTTGTATATTGTTATATTTATCACAGACAGTTTTGATTAGTCCTCGCTGGTATGAGTGTGTTTATGAGTTAGATATTCCTTTTTCTCTGGTAATTAAACAGGTAAACGTTATAAGTTCGAACGTATGTGGTTGGAATCATCCTATAAGCACAAGAGGACTTTTAAAATCATTAATCAATTCCAACCCGATATAGTTTTTGCTCAAGAAACGCCTATCAGAACGAGCGATCAGAACAGATTTTTTACATGTGGACGGGCCTTCAATTTCAAGCTACTTGTCAGAATAAAACAAAGGGAGTATCTATTTTTATTAAATCTAATATTTTATTCATCCAAAAGACATTGTGTCAGATATTAATGGTAGATGTTTAATTGTTAAAGGAGCAATTTGTGAGAGAAAAATGGTCCTGGTTAATCTATATGGACCTAATGTGGATGATCCTGTTTTTTAAAAAAGGTTTTTCCTTTCTTGCCGGATTTGACTGAACATATGTTCTTAATGTGGCGTGATTTCAACTGTTGTTTAAATCCTTTGATTGACAAGAGTCCAACCAAACAGGGGCTTCCGTTTTGTTAACTCTTTTTTAATTGATTTTGGCCTGGTTGAAATTTGGAGACATTCATATCCTAATGATAGAGATTGTTCTTTTTTTTTCCAAATGTTCACAAAAAATATTCTATAATCGAATATTTTATAGCTGATCCCCGATTTTTGTCCGTGTTATGAGTGATGAGCAGACATGATGGACAATGGGGGTGAAGGGTTAACCATTCCCAGCACCCCCTTCTAAGAACCACGAAATATTACTGTTGTTATACTGACCATGAGAGACGAAAAACAGGCAAGAACATCAGCGACAGATAGGAGAGAGGGGGAAATTGCTGATTAACTGTATTGTGACTCCTTTTTGAAATTATTTACTGTTTCGCTGCAAGGATAATAGTTTGCTCAATAACATTCCTAATGGCCTAATTTGATGGACATTGTCATTCAGGAGTGATGGATAGCTGAGTCCCCGTGAGTAGGGATAAAAGACAGGTCTGGAGAGACACCCTCCAGACACACCAGTGGACACTGATCGATTGCTGGAACCAACAAAAAGGTGGGGGCTTCAAGACCGGACCAGGTGGTCGGTCAGTAAGGCTATCAGTGAAAACGCAGGGCCGGTGGGGACTTGTGTGCGTGTCCAGTCATGCCAGAGTGACGAGTCCACCACAGAATAACGGTCTAGCTGAAGGACGGAGAGGTCATTACTGAATGGCCACAACGATATGACGGATTAAGAAAGCAAAGGAAGGTTTAGCTGCTGTAACTAATTGTTACAGCTCCCTCGCTCTCTCTCTCTTTCTCTGTCTAACGATTACAATACAACAACCATAACTACATCAGCTCTCATGAACTGATCTGAACTTTATGCTTTTCTATGACAAATCATTTCTAACCAGACATCGATAGAGCTTGTTCATTATTGACTAGGATTATTCCTATACTTTTAGGTTTATTACTGCTAACATGTTTTATGTGTATATTTGTATTATTGATATGGTTTTGCTTATTTTATTACTAAAAACCTTTAGTTTGGTACCACTAAATTCCAACGGATTCTTCTTTCTCTGCTGGTTAGACACCCAGTTACGGGGTACGTAACATCTGAAATCCAGAGATGAGAATCTGATGCTCTCGTTCTCTCGGATCATGCGTCTTTAAGCTTAGCTTTTGAATTGAATGCTGTTATTATTGCAAATTTGCCTTGGCGCTTTCCAGAAAATTAATTACAAATTTCGGACTTTGTCAAATTTATTGAGACAAAATCTATTGTTTTTGATTTTTTTTAATAATACGGGAGATATGTCCAAATTGATTACATGGGAAACGTTTAAAGCATTTTTATGCGGTCAGATAATTTCCTATTTAGCTAAGCTTAAGAAACAGACAAAAAGAGAGTTAGATAAGATTTCAAAACAAATTAAAGACTTGGATTTATGCAAGTTCTCCTAATATTGATTTATTCCAGCAGAGTTGAACTCCAATCACAATGCAATTGGGTATTAATTTATCCTATTGAAAGAAATTTGCTCAAATTGAAACGTCAATTTCATGTGTTTGGGGATATAAATAATAAGCTTTTAGCATCTCATTTAAAAGTAGCTCGAGCTATCAGACAAATGTTAACCATTCGTAAGGGAGACGGTAGTTTAGCATGTAATTATGAAGATATTATTTATTTCTTCAAGACGTTTACATTGTTCATCATGTAACACTTGCTCAACGGGCTGGGATATGTGTAGGGGAAAAATTCCAGCCACTCTCCAACCCCGCCTCCCGTAGAAGCAGGTGCTGTGCAAAACAAAATTAATGCAGCGACACACACACAACCAGATACCGTTATAGAATATACCTTAATGATTTTACTAGAACTAAATGGTTACTAGCAATTCAGATTCAGATTCAGTTTTTTGTCACTCAGAAAACACAAATGCAATGCAGTTAAAAATGAGACAACGTTCCTCCAGAATGATATCACAAAACCACACGACAAAACAGACTACACCATAAAATCCACGCAACGTTTGGTAATCCCCAATCCAGAGTCCGGAGAGGATGCTGCGTATTAATAGAGCGCTACCGTCCAGCGCGTTTCCCGGAAAGGAGCCCCAAATCGACCAGACAAAACAAGACCAGAAAGTAAATCTACAAGACCTGCACAAAACCACATAACTACAACGTATAGCTACAACAGCGCAAACAATAGCATAATTGATATATTAAAAAAAAACAGACAATGGGCATAGTAAATATAGCCCAAGATTTAAAAATGTTCAAAATAAATCACCACAGTTTCCACACGTCCCCAGGGTCCCGATAGACTCGCCAGCCCACGCCGGCGGCAGAAAGGAATACCGCCGCTATGGACTTACACGGCGCCGCCCGACTCAGCCTCCCAGACGCAGCACACAGCGAAAGCGACCTGAGTCCGTCGAAAGGACGCCGAGCTGACCACCGTCCCCTCCGGCACAGCTTCTCCGAACACCATCCTCTGCCGAGCGTATTAAGACGGCCATCGGCAACGCGACCCCGAGGACTGGGGGCCTGTTCTTCCCAGCACAGTCCCGGACCTCACAGCAGCAGCAGCAACGAAGAAGATCATCCTGGAATTTCCCGATGTTTCCCCGTGTTTCCACGTCCGTTTTCAGTCGATTATAATTGCGCACGGTATCCCTCTTCACAAATAACAGATAATCAGTTCCGGAGTGGCCGCTGCAAGCTGCGTCGCGTCACCATCTTGGATCTACACTTGCAGTACAGTACAGTATATAAGAAGGAAAAGGAAATAAAATAAAACGTGCCAAAACTTATCAGAGTTCGGTCAGTTTGGTGCACATCATTGGAGCTCAGCTATCGAACCGTTCGACCCCCCCGGCTCTCCTCCGACCTCCGGGTCTTCGCACCTGGGGCCACCCGCAGCGGTCAACCGAGCATTGCCGCGCACGTCCACCTTCCTCGGCGACTTCGTTCCCTCTCCCCGAAATAAAACCGCGAAAACCCACCTCCCAGACAACAAGACAAATGAATACAATCCCCCACTATCAGCAATTCTAAACCTAAACCAACTGCAAGAGAAAGCAATTATCATAACAAAGAAGCCATTTCAATTACATACGCAGTACATTCTCCCCCCACTAACAAAAGTCCAGCCCTCATGACATCACCAGAGTTCCCCGGTGCTTCCTGCAAGGCACAAGACCCAGGTGCAGTTCAGATCATACTCGGTTCTCCTGGCTCCGGGGGGTGTCTACTTTTCTGAGATCTCCGTGCCCCTCTGCCTCAGACACCAAGGGGGACTCTACTGTCGAACCCCACCCTCCCCCTCACTGGACTCCCGCTTCACTTGAGAACCCACTGCCTCGGACTCCCCATGTCTACCCGTCAGATCCTCACTCCTTCCCTCACTGGGCTCCCCCCTCACTTGAGAACACTCTGGCCCGCGGTCAGGCTCCATCCTCTCTCCCCCCAACGGGGTCCAGTATAGGCTTGGCTCAGTGACGCAGGGAAAGGACGACAGTGTAAAGTAACCGGAGTGAAGAAAGCTGGAACAACACGTCAAGAGGAAGAAAGAACGATATTTACAGAACAGAAGAAAGGATCAGGTAAGGCTATAGCGAATCACCGTGTAGACAGGAAGGAATTTAACAATGGTCTTAACAGAGTAATACGTGGATTTGAGAAATCCTTGGCGAATTGCACTGTGAAGAACAGCAGGAGAATGGGGAGATTATGGGCAGATCAGAGGTAAAAGAGGAAAACGTATTTGGTGTCGACGGAGGCGGTGCAGCTCCTCACTGAATACATTGATCAATGTGAACACAGAGTCAAAAGGCAGGTATGCTCGAACATGCCGACGCTGAGAAAGAGGATGCGCTGGAAACTTAGAAAACATTATGATACATGATTCCCGGTGCCGGAATGGATATAATCCAGGTAAATTTGGAAGGCGAGCTCAGATATTGCTGAGCTTTTGGACGGAATATGTGTGTCTTCGCTGGCCACGAAAGTAGAACTAGATGATTGGAGGGTGGGAGATGTTATTCATTTGTTGACGAAAAATAATAGGGGTACTTCTTGGAATTATAGACCAGGGAGTCTTACATCTGTAATGGGTAAACTGCTGCAGACGATTATTGAAGAAGGAATTTATGAGTATTTGGAGAAACGTAGTCTGGTTACCGAGAGAAAACATGGCATGTTGTGCTTAATGAATCAGATTGGATTATTTGAAAAAGTGAATATTAAAGAAACAGAAGAATCAGGACAGTCGATGTGGGTGCATCAATCTTGGTCAAGCGTTTGATCAGTTCCCCACAGTAGACTCATTCAGAAAGTCAGGAGGCAAGGGATCCAGGGAAACCTTGCTGCGTTGATTCAGAATTGTCTTCCTAACAGAAGGGAGAGTGAATTCTGCCTGGGAGACAAAGGGCAGCGTGTTCCATGGAGAGTCAAAACTCCGGTACACTTCACAACTCTATTGCGAGTCTGCCAAGAACCAGCCGTCCAAAATGGCAATCCGAATTCCCAATTCAAGTACACACCAATTTATCCAAATGCCAATTTACCTGTGAATCGTGGTTTTATCGCATCGGGTGTAGATACGCTAATATTTCGATCCATTTAACCCTGAATCCACATGGCCGGTGTGGAATCCGTGTCTCCCTCTGAAATCAATAATAAATGAAACATACAAAACTACACAAACTGAAAACGCAGCGAAGGCAAAGCAATAATCAGGCTCACACTTGTCTCCCTTCAAATCCATCGCAGTCAATTGGAGAATACAGAATAACCATCCAAATTACTTCAGTGTTGTAAGGACAGAGGGATCGAACAGTATCAACGACTTTCTAGATCGGTCGGTGCTGTGAGACACTGAAATTCTAAACCAGATACACAGTCAGACAGCCATAGGAAACTACAGCACAGAAACAGGGTCTGCAGTCCGTCAGGTCACTGAGGAATAACTTAAATTGCCTACTGCCATCGATCTCACCGGGACCGTGCCCATCCATATCCCTCTCATCCGTGTACTTCTCGAATCATCTCTTAAACGTTGGCATCGGAATCTCAATTACCACTTGTGCTGGCAGCACTGTCTACACTCTGTCGACCCTTTGAGTGAAGACGTTTCCTCTGATGTTTCTCTTAAACATTTCACATTTCACACTTCACCCATGATCTCTAATTGTATTCTCGCCCAACATCAGTGGAGAAAGCCCGCTTGCATTTACACTCTCTATACGCCTCATAATAATGTTGTATACCTCTATCAAATCTCCCCTCAGTCTTCTATCCGCTCGGGAATAAAGTGCTGACATATGTAATCTTTCTTTCAATTAAACAAAATAAGTCCGTTCCGGCAATAACTGTGTAATTTTTTTCTGAATTATTTTAATCATAATTTCATCTTTCTTGCACACCATATTCCAAATTAGGCCACAATAAAGCCTTAAACAACAGCAATTTTACGACCCAACTCCTATACTCAGTACTTTGGTCTTTGAAGGCAAATGTTAGAAAATCTTTTTTTTACGACCCTGTCGACCTGTGCCGCAACTTTCATTGAATTATGGACCTACATTCCCAGATTCGTTTGCCCTATCGTACTCCGCAGTTCATGATTTCTCATTGTGTCAAACCAACCCTGGCTAGTCCGCCCAAAGGGCAGCATCTAACACTTGTGTGTGTTAAATCCGATCTGCCATTTTCAGCCCATTGTTCCAGCTGGTCCAAATCCTGCTTCATGCTCCTGTACTCTTCCCCGCTGTCAAATACACCCGTAATGTTGTTGACATCGGCCAATTATACACCGTTAAAGTTAACAACATTATTATCCAGATAGTTGATATAGATTACCAATAACAACGGGCACAGCGACGATCCCTGAGACACTCGACTCATGACAGGTCCCCCGTCAGAGAGACAACCATCCGTTACCACACTCTAGCTTCCCCAACGTAGCCAATGGGACTGCAATTTAATAGTTCATCATGAAAGCCAAGCGACTGAACCTTCTCGAGCATCCTCCCCTACGGAACCTTGAGAAATTCCTGGCTGAAGTCCCTGTAGACGGCATCCACTGCCTTGCCTTCAACACCACTCCTGGTAACTACCTCGGAAAGCACTGTGAGATTGGTTAGACATGACCTACTACGCACTGGCCCATCCTGACTATCGCTAATGTCCCTGTTTGTCCAGATACTTCCCTTCATACCCCATGACCAGCGTAGTCTGAACACCGAGGGCAATTCATCATTACGTAATACTTGGCGAGTTCCTTCCAAGCAAAACTATCGAGATCATCCAGCGGTCGGCACTGATTTTATGGCTTTTTTTTAAGTTCTCCTGCACATTATTATCCGACGCATTGAGAGTAGTCTGGAAAAGCAAGGCGTCAAAGCTGTAAAGAATTAGTCGACTTACTTAACTATAGGAAGAAACGCTACACTCGATCGAGCACGGAACATAGAATATTACAGCACAGTACACCAGGTTCTGATAGGCTTTCAATTAAAGTAAGTTCGATCTAACACACCCACCCCCGCACCTGAATCAGAATCAGAGGTTTCAAAGGTACATTTAAAAAATCAGAACCAGATTTACTAATACAGACATACGTCATGAAATTGTTAACTTTACGGTAACAGAACAATGAAATACCGGATAAATAAATACAGAGAAAACAAAACTGAGATAATACAGGTGGCAGCGGGGAGAAAAACTGTTCCTGAATCGCTGAGACTGAGCTTTCAGGCTTCTGTTTCTCCTTCCCGATGGTAACACTGTGTAGAGGGCACGTCCCGTTAGTGGGCAATGTTAATGATGGACGCCACTGAGACAAGAATTATCCCTTGCAACAATGATCAATGAGATACAGAGAATCTGTATTTAGCAACAATTATCTTTTATTATTTCTACTAAAAGCACGTAGATTTACACACTATCTTCCTGTGTGCACCCTACTGGAAACCCAGACACTCCATGAACAGTCAATGAAGATAAAAGGTATTATCCGGGAAAAGAGTCTACGCTGGCAAAGCATTCCATAGAAACATAGAAAACATAGAAACTCTACAGCACAATACAGGGCCTTCGGCCAGCAAAGTTGAGCAGAACATGTCCCTACCTTAGGACTGACTAGGCTTACCTATAGCCCTCTATTTTTCTAAGCTCCATGTACCGATCCAATCGTCTCGTAAAAAGACCCAATCGAATCCGGCTCCACCACTGTTGCCGGGAGCTTATTTCACGCACTCACACTCTCTGAGTAAAAAAAAACTTACCCATCCGCTGTACCGACTCCCCAGCACCTTCAACATGTGTCCTCCTGTGGCAACCATCTCAGCCCTGGGAAAAAGCCTCTGAATCTCCACACGATCAATGCCTCTCATCATTTTCCGATCCTCATGTTCCCGATCTCCACGTGTCCCTGTGCTCCTACCTTTCGCTAATGGTTGGTCTCAGGCCGTTGGTGAGTTATCTCCCCTGCCTATTTGAAGCTGAAGAATCTTATATTGTTCCTCATCAATTGAACCATTGGATCCCCAAACCATTGGCTCAAGGTCACCTGACCTACCTGGGGCACCTGGTTACTGATCATTGTACAGAGCTACAACCAACATATTGTACGTGGCTCTGCCCACCCCAGCCTTGTGTATTCGTCTCTTTACACCCTGACTGGTCCAAATCAGTTACATGAGGCAACCCAGACAGAGGGTAACGGGACTACAGATTGTTTCTTTGATATGTCTGGCATTTTACATAACAAGTAACTGCTCCTCTGAGCGTTGTCTTCGGTTTATTGCTCTGATTAGATTGTCCCAGAGTCAAGTATCAGTTCAGAGTCCACGCCATTCACATAACAAATGGCGACTTGTTTGAGAATGGTCTCAGGGTTAGCAGATCATTACCTAAAGCTCCCTGTGTCCACACTCAGTTCCTCTGATTAAATTATTCCAGTGCCAGAATAAGTTCGTAATCCACAAAATGGGGGAAACTGAGAGAGCTGGTTTGTCTGCATCCCTGTCCTTGATCAGACTGTAATTTATTCAGGCCAACAGTGTTTTATGAACCATTCAATCTGACACGACTGTACCTTTCTCGGGTCTGCTGTCATCTGAATGCACCAGGCTGGATGATGGAGGTCTTGCAGAGATGCCGAGTGCTGTAGCGGTCGAAGGGGTTTACAGAATTGCGGTGCGATGTAGGAGTTGGAACGGTTTTGTTACGTGCCCCGTAACGGGTTAAAAGAGCCAGCATAAATGGAAGACACCTAGAGTCTGGTATTGCTACAAACAAAACTGTTTATTAGTATCTACGTATTATAGAAATATAAAACCAGATAAATCAAACAGGTTAGCAGAGTTAATGCATATATAAGTTTGTAAATATAAAACCCCAAACTTCTTCAAGCTTAGGTGGTAAATGATACAGGCTTGCGATGGTATAGGAATGACGTCAGTTTAGTTCGTGATTTTAATTTCAGTAGAATTGAGGAGAGAGAGAGAGAGAGCGAGAGGTGATTTGTTTTCCAAGTAAGCCGATGCCGTCGATCTTTCCGTTGTCCTCCGAAGTCCTGTTAACGTTACCGACTGTGACCACACAAAATGGTACAGTCTTCACCCGGAAAAGCTATCAACCCAGTCAAGGGTTAAAAACATCGATAACATTCCACCGGTCACACCCTTACCACACTGCGAGCAAAACCAACACTTTCGTGGGCAGTGAAAGCTCATCCAGTGTCTATTTCTTCTGTATATCTCTCCGTGTCCTCCGTGTGTCTGTGTGTCTTTGAGAATGGAATTAAAGGCAGAGGTGACACTTTCCAGAGTCAACCGAGGGCCGCATGTCAGTACGAGTTCCACAATGGAAACAGAGTGATAAGACTTTCTCCAATAACCAGAATCGGCACGGAGCGGTGCACTGCAGGAGCAGAAGGAAGTGTGATTGACAGGTGAGCTTGAACACGTCGATGTTCTGGACAAACATATAGTGACCGTTACTTAAGAAAACAGTTTGAGGGAATTCTGCGTTTTCTCCTTGGAGCGACGGAGGATGAGAGGTGACCTGATAGAGGTGTACAGGGTGACGTCAGGCGTTGATCGTGTGGATAGTCAGCGGCTTTTTCCCAGGTCTGAAATGGATGCCACAAGAGGATACAAGATTATGGTGCTTGGGAGTAGGTACAGATGAAATGTCAGGGGTACGTTTTCTACGCAGAGAGTGTGAATGCGTGGAATGGGCTGCCAGCGACGATGGTGGAGGCGGACACGATAGCGTCTTTTAAGAGGCTTTTGGATAGGTACATGGAGCTTAGAGAAATATATGGGCTATGTCTAAACTTAGTAATTTCTAAGGTAGGGGCATGTTCGGCACAACTTTATGGGCCGAAGGCCCTATGCTGTGCTGTAGGTTTTCTATGTTTCTATGTTTGTATGAAAGACAATATACCGGAAAGCAAATCAGGAGAAAAACAGACAACTTCGTGGCAAATAAATGGCAGCCTGAAACCCTGCGGTGTGGTCACTGATTTAACTTGTCACTTTTGTTCAAACTAAGAAAGGATGGCGAAATGCTGGTAGAATTGTGGCTGGTTTGAGAATATCTTTAAAGTTAAATCGACTGCAGGTATGGGCTGTACAAGTCATTCACTGGAAGAGGTAAGGGTCATGACAAACGGCCCATGAGTACGTTGGAAGACATTTTGCTTCAAATTGTTCACAGCCGCCGCTAATTTCCCGAGGACTCGTTCCGTTTTTGACCACAGGTCTCTGGAATATCGTTGTGGATCTTTTAAATTGTTTGGACGAATATAAGTGCAGTGTTATTGTAATACATGTCAGCTGTCATTGTTTATTCCACCACTCACACCGCCCGGAATGACTGGAACAAACGAAAGAAAAGAATGAACGGATATTACCCTTTAATAAACGAGTGTTCTCCATTTCACCTGCCAGAACAAACTCCTTCCCTCAATTTCAGAAGCGAATCTGCTCCGTCAAATGTCACAAAATAAATTGACTTCAATATGCATGCCAACTTTAAAAGCAACACACTTCAATAAAAAAAGATAAATTACAAAAAAGAAAGAAATTTAAAAAAAACAACACGGATATTAAAAAAATCATATTTAAATACCTGAAGCCAGGTATCATGGAAAATATCGTGGATAATTCACATTATGTTTTGTTTTAAAGTAAATAGATAGCAATATCCCTTTAGGAGCCAAATTAATGTCACGGGGACAGTCAGTAAAAATAGTTTAATGTAAGTGTTTGTGCAGTTGGTTGTCACTAATGTCCCTGACGTGACAGCCATGCAAATTGACTCAGTGGAATTGCTCTCAACTCAATAAATTTCTGTCTGCTAAACCGATCCCCAGTCCATCTGAGCAGCTGAAACGCTCCGTACAACTGAACGCTTCTTCTTACGGAATATGGGATATGCGGCGATTTACTACATCGCGGGCATATTCTATCCCACACTTGTAGCGGTTGGTGTCCCCGGTAAGATGCCGGAGCTGGTTACTTTATGTATAGTGCTTTCGAAACTTTGCTGCGGTATCCGCACTCTTACTGAGCGCAGATGTTACCGTCGGCTGAAACGTGTTTCCGGAATGGAGGATTCAGGCATCTAACGGTTTTATTGCCATTTTTCATTTTTTGATCGGAGTGTTTTCCTCTTCTGTCAACTAAGTTGGTGATATCGTCACGGTTTCATAATTGCGCATCGCTAGGCTTTCTGAAGTGACGCTGCTCTCCGCTTTTCCAGACCCGAGTCTCTATCAGAGCAGACACTTCAATCATATAACTACATGCCAGCTTACTTAAATGACGGCCCAGTCTATTTTCGACACGTAGGTCTGTTCTTCTGTAAGTCAGTAAATGAGAACTCGTGCTTTCTATCTCCATGATGCCACTTTGATACCGCTACAAATAATCCCGTCTGTTACTTCACATCTAATGATGGAAATGATGTTTACAGGAACGATCGACTACTCACCGGTCCGTGAGTCGTGGAACTCGGACGCCTCACTCTAAACTGTGGGAAGGTCGCCAATCCACTGACACTCACATCCGTCATTGTCCTCCAGCCGGAGTGCAGCGACGGAGACCGCACCCACTGGATTCCCGCTTTCCACTTCCACAGACCATACCCTGCAGGGATCGGGGGGAGTGGTCATTGATCAGTTGCAGCTAAACCATATTCTGCATAGCATCTTTATAATGGTTGTTCAGTGAGTTGTCACTGACGATATTTATTTTTTATTCAAATTTCTTGCAGTTAATTTAACGGCGATTGTGATCCTATCTCGGGGAAAATGCGGACTCTCCAAATGCATCACCCGTTACCTGGTTGGAATGGCAACAGCGGATCTGATGGTGGTTATCGTTGTTGCTTTAGTGGAACAGACCAACTATATCCACAATTATTCCAGAACCCTGCTCATCACTCCTGTATGCGCTCTGACACTTGTATTTCGGGTCATATTGATCGATTGTTCTGTTTGGTTTACGGTAAGTTTTACCTTCGATCGCTTCATCGCGATATGTTGCGGAAAGCTGCGGGACAGATACTGCACTGAGAGAACAGCAACGGTGGTCCTCGTGACTGTGGTTATAGTGAGCTGTGGAAAATCTGTCCCGTTATACTTTGTCATTGAACCTTACGCCATCATTGACAACACGCCGTGGCGTTGCGCCCTCACACAGGAATACGCTACTTCAGACGTGTGGAGAGGATACGAATTACTGGAGAGCATTTTAACACCATTGCTACCAATCGGATTAATCCTGTTGTTTAACGGGTTCACTGTAAGACATATCATTGCGGCAAATATAGTCCGCAGAAAGCTTCGACACAGCGGCGACAATCAGAAAGATGCCGAAGTGGAAAACCGCAGGAAATCGATGATTTTGCTGTTTTCTATATCAGCAAATTTCATATTATTTTGGATGGCCTATTTAGTCCATTCCTTGAAATGGCAAGTGGAAAACTATTTTTACGAGAACAGATATTTGAGTTCCCCGGTATACATCCTACAGCAATTTGGGTTCATGCTGGAAATACTCAGCATGTGCACCAATACTTGTATCTATGCACTGACGCAGAGGAAATTCAGGGAAGAGTTGAGGAATGGAATAACGTATGTGTTTACATTGAATGGCTATCTGTGTAGATCACACCCGTGTTTAGTGGTAAGTAAGCGGAATTTTCAATAAAGCAGTTTTTTCAATGAACAGGTTTGGCAAAAATGTCATTAATTCAAACAATCATATGCCTGGTCATTCGGAAATTGCTGAAATGGCAAAAGATTGTTTGCTTCATACGGTTCAGGTAGGTAGCAATACAAACGCTCAATGCTGCTGGCGTGATTGTTACTCTGATTGAAGAATGTTTCAAACTATCACAGACACTCGACTGTCACAAGGGCAGGGATGGCTTCAGGACTTTCCGGGTTTTAGATGTTGAAGAATGGAAAGGCTCGGGTAACAGAGTGTAAAGGGACTGCGATGAGGAACCAGGGACAGTATCGCAGCTGCAGAAAGGGAGGACAACGTGGAGTGTTTGTTTGTTAATAGACTGGGAGGCGAACACAGAGACATGAAGGGCTCGATCACCCCATTTAGAGTATTCTGTATAGCCGCCGACCTGTTTACCACCCCCCCAAAAAAAACAAGATCTGCAAACGGGAACGGTGAGGGACCGATCGGGAAGCGGATCTTTGACCTGTGTAATGGTATTGGCACGGGTAAGTGAAACTTCCACAATATTCATTGGCACCTTCCCTGGGTAAAAGGTCTGGCATAATCTCTCAGTTATGTGCTGGAAGGATTCATGTCAATGTAAAAAGAAAAACAGTCGCGTGAACAGCCCAGACCGGATCGAATATTAGAAAAGGGAACAAATCAGGTGACAGATCTCTCCGCGGGTCAGCATGTCAGAACGACAGGGCAGAGCTCCCCTCTATTTACCTTACACGGGGATATGACCAGAAAGCATGAGATGTATTGAACAGTTTTTTTTACAACCCTGTCTAACTGTGGTGCAACACTCATTGAATTATGGACCTTCATTCCCAGATTCGTTTGTTCTATCGTACTCCCCAGTGCCCTATTTCTCATTGTGTCAGACCAACCCTGGCTGGTCCTCCCAAAGTGCAACATCTAACACTTGTCTGTGTTAAATCCGATGTTTTCTTAAGACCATTGTTCCAATTGCTCCAGATCCCGTTTCCGGTACCATGCTCTGGTACTCATCCTCGATGTCAACTATGTAGGTAATGCTGCTGTCACCGACAGTTTGCTGATCCAGTTAACGACATCATTATCGAGATCGTTAATATAGATGACAAACAACAAACAACGATGACAGCAACGATCCGTGCGGCATTCCACTCGTCACAAGTCCCCAAACAAAGAGACACCCTTTATTACCACACTCTAGTTTCCCAAAGTAGACAATGGTGAGAGCAATTTAATAGTTCATCATGAAAGCAAAGTGACTGAACCTTCTCCAGCATCCTCCCGAATGGAACCTTGAGACATTCCTTGCTGAAGTCCCTGATCGACGACATTCACTGCCTTGCCTTCTACACCATTCCTGGTAACTACCTCGTAAAGTTCAGTGAGATGAGTCAGACATACGCACAGGACTATACAGACTATTGCTAATAGTCCTGACTCTTCCAGATACTTCCCTTCATATCCCATGACCAGCGTAGTCTGAACACGGAGGGCAATTCATCAATACATAATTCTTGGCGAATCCCTTGCAAACAAAGCTATCGAGATCATCCAGCGGTCGGTACTGAAATTTATGGCCTATTGTTTTTTAAATTCTCCTGCACTTTTTTATCCGACGGTTAAGAACACTCTGGAAAAGCAAGGAGCTGTAGCTCTAAATAATTAATCGATTCACTGAACTATAGCAAGTATGGAGCTCGATGAAGCAAAGAACATAGAATATTACAGCACAGTACATGAGGTTCTGAAAGGCTTTAAACTAATGTAAATTCAATCCAACACATCCCCCTGCATTTGAATCAGAATCAAAGGTTTCAAAGGTACATTTAAAGAATCAGAACCAGATTTAATATCACAGACATACGTCGCAAAATTGTTAACTCTCTGGTAACAGTACAATGAAATACAGGATAAATAAATATAGAGAAAACAAAACCGAGATACACGTGGCAGCGGGGAAATAATGCTGTTCCTGAATCGTTGAGCCTGAGCTTCCAGGCTTCTGAAAGTCCTTTCCGATGGTGACCCTGTGTAGAGGCACATCCTGTTAGTGGGCAATGCTAATGATGGACGCCACTGTGAGATGATTCATCCGTTGTAACAACGAATAATGAGATACAGAGAATCTGTATTTACCAACAAGTATATTTTATAATTTCTACTAAAAGCACGTAGATTTACACACTCTCATCCTATGTGCACCCTACTGGAAACCAGAACACTCCATGAACAGTCAATGAAGAGAAAAGGGGTTATCCGGGAAAACAGTCTACACTGGCAAGGTATTCCATAGAAGCATAGAGAACATAGACAATCTACAGCGCAATACAAGGCCTTCTTCCCACAAAGTTGTGCCGAACATGTCACTACCTTCGAAATGACTAGGCCTACCTATTGCCCTCTTTTCTAAGCTTTTCTAAGCTTCATGTACCTATCCAAAAGTCTCTTTAAAAGACCCAAGCGTATCCGCCTCGACCACTGTTCCCGGCAGCCTATTCAGCCCTGGGAAAAAGCCTCTGAATATCCACACGGTCAATGCCTCTCATCATATTCCGATCCCCATGTTCCAGATCTCCACGTGTCCGAGTGGTCCTACCTTTCGGAAATGGTCGGTCTTTGGCCGTTGGAGAGTTATCACCCCTGCGTATCTGAAGTTCCGGAATCTTATAGGAATATAGGGTAGCAAGAAAGGAGCTTACGAATGGGCTGAGAAGAGCAGGAAGGGGGCATGAGAATGCCTTGGTGAGTAGGGTAAAGGAAAACCCCAAGGATATCTTGGGATTGGCCTACTCCTGCTTCTATCTCTTATGTTTATGTTCTTATGTTATGTTTGAGAGACGACTAGACACGTATATCGAGGAACTTAATGTGGGGGAGGGTGTTAGTTGTTATGTGGGAAGCAGTGTTTGCGGGTCGGAAAAACACTGTGGGCCGAAGGGGCTGTAATGTGGTATACTATTCTATGTTTTATGTTCTATATATAATACAGTAATAGAAAAACCGATAAATCCAACAGGTTAGCAGAGTTTCTGCAGATATAAGTGTGTAAATATAAAACCGCAAACTTCCTCAAGCCTAGGTGGTAAACGATGCAGTCTTACGATGGTATAGGAATGACGTCAGTTCAGTGCGTGATATTTAGTTGAGTAGAATTGAGGAGAGAGAGGTGATTTGTTTTCCAAGTAAGCCGATGCCGTTGAACGCTCCGTTGTCCTCCGAAGTCCTGTTAACGTTACCGACTGTGACCGCACAAAAGGGTACTGTCTTCCCGCGGTAAAGCTATCAACCCAGTCCAAGGTTAAACACACGGAGAGAATTCCACTGGTCACCCCCTTCCACACTGCGAGCAAAACCCACCCTTTAGAGGGCAGTGAAATCTCATCCAGTGTCTACTTATTCTTTATTTCTGTCCGTGATGTCCGTGTGTCTGTGTGAAAAGCCAGCTGACCTTGTATGTATCCCAAACATGCTGAACGCCAGCTACCCATTATATGGCCCCGCCCCTCCTTAAGAATGGAGACTCACGAGCTGTTCGGTGCTCTCTCTCTCTCTCTCTCTCTCTCTCTCTCTCTCTCTCTCTCTCTCTCTCTCTCTCTCTCTCTCTCTCTCTCTCTCTCTCTCTGAATCAGTGTACACTCACTCTCTCCCTTTTTAGAGGGCACATCCATATTGAATAACGCTTAGCATCTTGTCACACCTCCCTCCTGTTGAGAAAAACAAAGTTTGATCAGCGAGCAAAATTGTTGTCAAACATATGATTACAGAATATGAAGCAATACATACATGATTAATATATAGCAGACTAGAGAAGTGTATAAAATATTTTCTATTTCATTCTTAAACTTAACGTCCGGACAGTCAATCCACCATGTCATTGTCTTTACCTTTCACATACATTGTTACAATACCAGATTCCTGCAAAACCAAAACCCCGTTATCTTCAAAATGGCGTTTGATCACACATTTTCTCATTTCCACTTCACTACAGAATATTTAACCATCACGTGCTCAGACCCAACAGGGCTTTCACGTTCCGCCTGAAATTTATCCTGCACAGTAGCTAACTACTCACTCGTGTTTTCTAAACTAAGCCCACTCGCTGAAATTTCAAAGAAATCCTTTGCTCCAAACAAGTCATTAATTCTATCTCCAAGATCATTAGTTCTATATGTTTCCATTAGAACACCTGCCGATGGCCTCTCTTGGTCAACACAACGCTTCCCTTTGTTTTGAGAGGTCTCCGAAGCCTGTCTCTCCAATTCCCAAACTTGAACAACATCACCACGTTGTTTATCTAAATTCAAAAACATAGTTAAGCGAACCTACGTGTACTGACTCAGCATCTGAGAGAGCTGTTTCTGTCAGCAAGGTCAAAAGTCTTCAACCCAATCTACACTTCACAGGTACTTTATTCAAAAGTCCGGAGACAGCACCCTTCTCAATATCCTCAATAACATTCACCTCACCAGTTTTCATCTCATCACCAACATTTAGAACACTGCCTAACTCAGCTGACTGAGAATCCTCAATTTCCACTGCTAACAAGGTTAACCCCTTATTCACTGAACCAAGTCCAGCGGACACAAAAGGACTGTATTCCTTTTCAACCGACTCAGACACCTCAGGCCTTAACTGAGTTCCAAGACAAGGCGCAATACCCTGTAAATTCACAGTTGCTTCAAGAACCTGAACACAGAAAATCGGGCAATCTGCCACTTCTACGCTTTCATTACTAGCCCCAAATTCAAATTCCAGTTCACCCTGATTACCCCAGCTACTCTCTTCGAGGCTCCCATTCAGGAAAAACTTAACCTCATGGGTTAAAGCAAACTCGACTGCTGACTAATCAGACCCTGATTGGTTCTCAGCCACTTTCTCATCCTACCCCTTTAATTTTTCTAACCGAAGCTGAACTTTAGCCTCAGTAGGTTTACTTTAAACAGTATTTCCAAAATATTCTCTTCAACCGTTCCCTTGGATGTATATTGCTTTGCTATTAACGCTTGTATTATGTACGTCCTCATTCTAGTGCTCACCTTAAGTTTTAGATTATGAGTAATTCACAAATGCACATTTCTCTTAGCACCATCTCATACTTCAGGGGATGGCTCCAACGAAACGTACCAACCTCAATCTCCATTGCTGCTGATTTTCCACGAAAGGAAATATAAAGTGTTATTCCCCTTCAGGATAAACCACTAATCACTCAATTAAGCATCCAACAAATTTAGAATGGCTCCAATCAAGTTTTTTTATTAATACCGGACGAGCCCCCAATTTTTAACATACCCCGTAACGAGGCAAAAGAACCATCAGAAATGGAACACACTGGAGTCTGATTTTAGAGCATAGAACATAGAACAGTACATCACAGTTCAGGATTTCTGGACCACAGTGTTGTGCCGACCATTAAACCCGGCCTCCCACCTTAAATTTTAACACCAGATCACTCTGGTCTCCCACAATACCAAGTTTCCTGACATTTACTTTGAACTCTGCCTTGTAAGTTGACCTTCCAAAGTGTACCACCTCACACTTCTCTGTGTTGAACTTCATCTGCCACTTCTCAGCCCACTTCTGCATCCGATCAATGTCTCTCTGAAATCTGCTACAAACAAAACACTATTTATTAGTATCTACGTGATATAGCAATATAAAACCAGAACAAATCAAACATGCTAGCAGAGCGACTGACGGACTGGTGCAGAGACCTGTTACCTGTCTCTTAATGTGAACAAACTAAAGAGATGGTTGCTGACTTCAGGAGGGCACAGAGCGACCATTCCCCCCTGAACATCGACGGTTTCTCTGTGGAGATCGTAAAAAGCACGAAAGTGTCACCTGATGGAAATTTCACCTGGTACCTCACCTGGTAACTCCAAGCAAAGAAAACCCAGCAGCGTCTCTACTTTCTGCGAAGGCTGAGGGAAGTCTATCTCCCACTCTCCTCCCGCCATCCTCATCACGTTCGACAGGGGTTGTATGGAGAGCAACCTGAGCAGCTGCAGCACTGCCTGGTTCGGAAATTGCACCATTTCGGATCGCAAGACCCCTCAGCTGATAGGTTAGCTGAGAAGATCATCGGGGTCTCTCTTCCCGCCATCTCGGACACGTACACCACACTCCGCATCCGCAAAGGAAACAGCATTATGAAGGACCCCATGCACCGCTCATACAATCTCTTCTCACTTCTGCCGTCTGGGAAAAGGCACCGAAGCATTCGGGCTCTCACGACCAGACTATGTAACAGCTTCTTTCCTCAAGATATCAGGCTCCTCATTACCCGAGCCTGCACAGACCCCTTGCCCTATTTGTCCTGTTAATTGTTTATTGCAATATATGCACTGTTTTATGCATTTTATGCATTCCTCTGTAGGTCTGTAACCTAGTGTATTTTCTCTGTGTTGCTGTTGCTGTTTTTTTTTTTTTACGTCGTTCAGTCTAGTTTTTGGACTGTCATGTAACACCATGGTCTTGAAAAACGTAGTCTCATTTTTACTATGCACTGTACCAGCAGTTATGCTCGAAATGACAATAAAACTGACTTGACTTTACTTGATTATGCATATTTAAATCTGTAAATAGAAAACACCAAACTTCTTCAAGCTTAGTTGGTAAATGATACAGTCTTACGATGGTATAGGAATGAAGTCAGTTCAGTTCGTGATATCAAGTTGAGTAGAATTGAGGAGAGAGAGAGAGAGCGAGAAGTGATTTGTTTTCCAAGTAATCCGATGTCGTCGATCTTTCTGTTGTCCTCCGAAGTCCTGTTAATTTTACCAGCTGTGACCACACAAAAGGTTAGCATCTTCACGCGGTGAAGCTATCAACCCAGGCAAGGGTTCAACACCGGTCCCCCCTTTTCCACACTGCGAGTAAAACCCTTCCGTGGGAACTGAAAGCTCATCCAGTGCCTATTTCGTTTGTATTTCTGTCCGTGTCTTCACGTCTGTGTATTGGTCTGAACAGCCAGCTGAGCTTGTATACATCCCAAGTATGCTGAACACCAGCTGTCCATTACACAGCTACGCCCTTCCGTAACGATGGAGACTCACGAGCTGTTCGGTGCTCTCTCCCTCTGAATCGGTGTACACCCATTCCCTCTTTTTAAAGTCACAGTCCATATTGAATACACCTTTGGATCCCGTCACAGTTTTTACGGATAGCGAGGGGTGCCAGCACAATGCTCCATCAATGTGGAAATGTAGTTTACATGTAGAACCAAACTGGCATTTCTGTCTGTAACAAAATGAAACCCGTATCGCGTCAAAGTGTTTTGCTAATAATGTTCGTGCAACATTACGCTGAGCGAACCTGAGTACCTGACACAGACCGCAGTCCCTACACTGTATTTCATCTGCCACTTCATTGTCTGTTATTCAAATCTGTCTGAGTCCTTCTGCAGACACTCACTTTGCTCTAAGCTCCCTGTCCGGCTCCTATCTTCGTAGCAACTACAAAGTCGGTCACCAAGCCAACAACTCTGTCATCCAAATTGTTCATTTTAAAATGCACTGATGCAATCTCAATACCGACTCCAGAGGAACGTCATTGGTTACCGGTAGCCAACAGAATAGGCACGCATTGTGCTAACTCTTTATCTGATGCCAGTATACCAATCTTCGATCCTTGCCAGTATTTTTCCGGTAATACCATGAGTTATGATCTTGTTTGGCAGCCTCATGTCCAGCAAGTCGTTAGAAACCATCTGAGAATCCAGGAGACAAACATCCACGGCCTCTCCTGTCTATTCTGCTTGTTATTTGCTCAAAGAATTCCAAGAGAGTTGCAGACAATATATATCCTTCAGAAAAACAAGCTGAATTTGGCCTACTTTAACATGCGCTAAATACCCCTAAAAATCATCCTTAATGGAATCCAACCACTGACTAACTGTTCTATAATTTCCTTTCTTCTGCCTCCCTTCCTTCTAAAAGTGTGGGGTGACATTTGAAATTTCCTAGTTCGCCAAAAGCTTTCCAAAATAGAGACACTCTTGAAAGATCATTACTCATTCTTTAAGAGAAAGATGAGGGGGAATTTCTTCTCTCAGAGGCGGTGGGAATGTGGAATGTGCTGCCAGAGCAATGGCACGATTGATCTTCCAACATTTCAGAGATGTTTGGATGGGAGGGAATGTAGGTTGCTGGAACTAGGCAGATTAATGGCTTGGCACAGACTAGACTGGCCCAATGGCATTTTCCTGTGCTGCCAAAGCACATTTTCTCATTAATAATAGCATCCATACTCACTTCTGTCCATGATACTCTTCAATTACTGGCTTTTTCTGAAAAAGGTGAAAGGTCAGGGTAAGAGGTGTAGTGGGCAGGGGAGACAGAATAAAAAAGCGGTACATCATCGGTGACATGGGGAGAAGGGGAGAGGTGTTAATTAATAAAAATCTCCTCAGGATATGTTTTTCTTAACGAAACCAGATTTGAGCACTGCATGCCGGCATGTGTAAAACTAATATAAAATTTGCCCCATTCAGACCTAACACAAAATACAGATCACTAAACTCAAATGAGAGCATAATCCAGAAACATGAGGAAATGGTCACTATGGAAGATCAAGTGAACCACTCATGTCAGTCCATAGAAGAAATCCCAGCGATTTGAAAACACAATTTCCTTGCAAACTGAGAAATGAGTGTGCTTCGTGATGGCTGTACCTCAAGTTGTACCGGCTTGATCTAAGAAACGAGTAAAATATAACTATTATTATTATTATTATTATTATTTTTTCATCATCATCATCCATCATCATCATTATTTGACAAACCTTGCATAGACATTCGATCGCTCCTTCATCATTAAAGGTAAAATAATTAATTAAATAGCCTCACTATATTCTAAAGATATAAATATGAACTTTAGTCAGGATCCGTGAAGAGCAAAGTTATGAAAGTTGCCATAGAGCTGGTAGTTTATGAACCAGATCAGCCCGATAGAATACAACTGAGAGATAGATATTAAACACGATTAAAAGACGTGGGAGCAGAGATAGGTTATCGAGTTTGCACCACCATTTCATCATGGCTGATCCAACTTTCGTCTCTGACCCAATCGCTTGCTTTCACCCTGTATACCTTCATGTCCTGACAAGTCAGGAATCTATCAATCTCTGTCCTAAATAAGCAGAAAGTCTCGGCCTCTACAGCTGCCTGTCGCCACACTCTGGCTGACCTCATCAGCGTTGGATATGGTGGCCCCGCTATTCAGAAACTGTTTCCTCTGTTCCAAGAATCTCCCACCACAGGACGCATTCCGACATCATCCAGCCCATCGGGGACATTCGATATATTCAAATTCTATCACCCGTCAAATTCTCTTCAGATGACAAAATATTGAATCCCGGAATCATTTTCATAAACCTCTGTTAAACTCGTTCAGATGTTGCGACTTTTTCAGTTCACAGCTGGTATGTACAGACCACGTGAGGTCCTCGGTGATGTGGATGCTAAGGATCTTAAAGCTGTTTACCCTCTCAACTATAGATCCATTGATGTCAATAGCGGTTGGCCCGTCACTCTTCCTCCTGTAATCAACATCCAGCGCCTTTGTTTTTGCGTCATTGAAGGAGAGGTTGTTTACTTGACGTCACTGTGTCAGAGAGATAACTTCTTCCCTGGAGGCCACGTCGTTATTTTTTGAGATTAGTCCAATCAATGTACTATCGTCGGCAAATTTAATTAACAGATTGGAGCTGTGGGTGGCGATACAATCATGGGTATACAGGGAGTAAGGGAGGGGACTCGATACATGGCCCTGAGCTGCCCCTGTGTTGAAAGTCAGAGGGGTGGAGGTGAGGGAACCCATTCTTACAATATTCTGGCGATCTGAGAGGCGGGGTCAAGGACGAGACCTCTGAGTTTCCTGTCGAGCCTGGGGGCAATTATGGTGTTGAATACTGAACTATAGTCCAATAATAGCAATCTCACTTAAGCATCCTTCTCCGGATGAGTAAGGGCGATGTGTAGATCAGCGGCTATTGCGCCGTCTGCCGATCGGTTGCATCGGTTGGCAACTTTTAAGGGGTCCAGCACCCTCCTTTCATAAAAGGGTTACATACACTAATCACACAGGCCTGCGTTCGTCACCAAGTAATCTCAATGCCCCGCTGTGTCCCCACAACCTCGTGTCAATCAGGAACGGATACGTCCTGGGAAATGCACAACGGAAATGTGAAGGAATTTTAGGCTGGTGTTCTGGACAGGTTTTCCCCATGCAGGCAGGGAAAGGACGGTAGGCTGAAGGAACCGGACCGGACCCTAACAGCATCACCTCTGCCTTCAAATTCATCCTTCCAAAGTGAATCATTCCGTACCTTTCCGGGTTGAACTCCATCTGTAACTTCTCAGCGCTGCTCTGCGTCCTGTAGCTGTCCTGTTGTAATCTGTGACAACCTTCTATACCATCCATAATTCCACCAACTTGCACATCATTGCATGTGCAATAAACCACCATTCCACCTCCTTATTTACATAATTTTTAAAGCACTAAAATTCGGTGCTCACGGAACAAATTTCTGCAGGACAACACGGGCACCGGGATCCAGAGAGGAAACGTTCCATTCACAACTATCCTCTGCCTTCTAGGGCGTCGCTCCTGAATCCACCAGCCAACTTTTCCAGGATACCAAGTCTTCTAACGTTTTGAAATGATTAACTGAAGGATGACCATCACATCCTCACAGAATTGAAGCAGGCTCGAGAAACATTATCTTCCCCTCACAAAGCCATACTGATTCTTCCAAATCAGGTAATACTTCTCCAAATTCTCCTAAATTCTGTTTCTAAGAATGTTCTCAATTAAGTAGGGCTTACCGCTTCACACAGTCACCCAGGGATTCTCCCGACAACAAAAGAGAACTTATCTATCCTAATGTATTTTTTCAGAAGTTCCAGTACATCCTCCCTCCTAATCTCGGTATGTTGTCGCACCTGCTCTGTACCTGGTCCACCGGATCTGAATCCTGCTGTGTACCTGTTTCGGCCGCTCCGGATCTGGTTCTACCCTTGTAGCCGCCCTGCTCTATATCTTGTTCTGCGCTGTTTGCCGGCCTGTTCATTATCTGTTTTGTCCAGCTGGTCGTGTTCCCCTGCTTCTCTCGTACGCTGGTCGCGCTGTTCCGCCTTATTCGCCTTGCCCGCGTTGTCACGCTGTCGGTTGACTTTCCCAATGTACCCGGTGTATCACGGCAGTACTGCTGCTCACCCTGGACCAAGCTCCCTTCTGTTACCTCGCCTCCTTCGGGTAAGCCAGGCCGTCGCCGTTACCCCTCGCCTGGTTCTGTCCCTTCTTGTCCCTTGCCCCCATCGGGTAAGCCAGGCCGTTGCCGTTACCCTACGGGTGGTTCTGTCCCTTCCTACCCCTCAGCTCTGATGGGCTGTGCCCCGCACCTGCCCAGGTGTCCGCGCCTTGCCCAGGCCTACGTGTTTCCGCCTGGGATGCGGCCCTGCCCGTGATCCATATGCCTTGACGACTCATCCTGCCCCGCTTGAAATCTGTGATCCTCTCGCCTCGCTTGACCTCCGGGATCCAGTCCCGCCTGCATTACCCTTTACATGCCATGGCATCCCCATCCTGTCCTACCCCTAGCACTTCAGTGCCTGCGTCCTACATTTGGGTCCATTCCATGTCCGCTCCTGACAGATACTTTCTCAAGTCAACCGAGGGGCGCATGCTAGTAAAAATTCCTCAATGGAAACAGAGTGATGAGACGTTCTCCAATAAGCCGAGACCCGCTCATCGCTCCGAGAACCACAATAGGCACAGAGCTACTCACTGCAGAGGAAGTGTGATTAAGCGGTGACCTTGAACACTTCCGCTGTTCTGCACTTACTCATTGTGACGCTCGAAAGGCAATATACCTGACAGTGAATCAGGGGATAAAAATACAACCTCGTGGCAAATAATAGAACAACTTGGGAACCTGGGCAGGATTCACAGATTTCACTTGTTTCTTTTGTTCAAAGAGAGAATGGATAGAGAAATAGTGGTAGAATTGTGGCAGGGTTGAGAATATCATTGAAGTGAAATAGACTGCACCGCACGTCACGGGTTTGAGGTGGTCAAGTCCTTCACTGGCAGAGGTCAGGTTCCTGCCAAACACCCCATGTGTGCGCTGGAAAACATTGCTCTTCAAACTGTCCACAGCCCTCGCTAATTTCCAGGAGACACGTTCCGTTTTTGCTCATAGGTCTCTGGAATATCTCTGTGGATCTTTTAAACTGTTTTGAGGAATATGTGCAGTGCACTTTATTGTAAAACGTGTCAGATGTTACTGAGATTTCCATCGCTCAGTCCGCCCTGAACGGCTGGAGCGAACGAAAGAAAAGAACAAACGGATGTTCCGCTTTAATAAAGAAGTGTTCTCCATTTCACCTGCCAGAACAAACTCTTTCCCTCAATTTCAGAAGCCAATGTGTTCCGTCAAATGGTACCAAATAAATCGACTTCAAGGTGAATGTCTACTTTAAAAGCAATACAGATACAAAAGATAGAATAGACACATATCCTATTTTAATGACTCAAGCCAGGTATCACGGTAAATAACGTGAAAAATTCACATAGATTGCAATATCCCTTGAGGAGTCAAATTCATGACACGGGAACAATGAGTAAAAACAGTTCAACGTAAGTGTTTGTGCAGTTGTTTGTCACTAATGTCCCTGACGTGATCGCCACGCTAATTGCCTCAGTGGAATTGTTTTCACCTCAATAAAAGTCTGTTAAACCGATCCCCAGTCCATGTGAGCAGCTGAAACGCTCCGTACAACTGAACGCTCCTTCTGACGGAATATGGGATATCCGCCGATTTTCAACATCGCGGCCATTTTCTATCCCACACTTGTAGCGGTTGGTGTCCCCGGTAAGATGCCGGAGCTGTTTACTTTATGTATGGTGCCGCCGCTACTCTGCTGCGGTATCCGCACTGTTACTAAGCACAGATGCAACCGTCGGCTGAAACGTGTTTCCGGAATGGGGGATTCAGACTTCTAACGGTTTTACTTGCATTTTCCATATTTCGATAGCAGTGTTTTCTTCCTTTGTCAATTAGGTTGGTCCAGAAATTGCCGCAGTTTCATAATTTAACCTCCCTAGGCTTTCTTAAGTGATGCTGGTCTCTGCTTTTCTAGGTCCGTGTATCTATCAGCGGAGACACATTTATTTAAATGAAGGTCCAATATATTTCCAACATATAGGACTGTTCTTCCGTAGTCAGTAAATGAGCACTCGTGCTTGATATCTCCATGATGCCAATCTGTCAACGCTACAAACAACCCCTTCGGCTATTTCACCTCTAATAATTGACATGGTGTTGTTTACAGGAGCGATCGACTGCTCACCGGTCCGTGAGTCGTGGAACTCGGAATCCTCGCTCTAAACTGTGGGAATGTCGCCAACCCACTGACACTCACATCCGTCATTGTCCTCCAGCCGGAGTGCAGCGACCGAGACCGCACACACTGGATTCCCGCTTTCCACTTCCAAACGGACCATGCCCTGCATAACATCGGTAGAATGGGGGCATTCAGGGAACTGACCGTATCACTATTTTGTTTCCAAATTTCTTGCAGTTAATTTAACGGCGATTGTGATCCTCTCTCGGGGAAAATGCGGACTCTACAAATGCATCACCCGTTACCTGGTTGGAATGGCAACAGCGGATATGATGGTGGTTATCGTTGTTGCTTTAGTGGAACAGACCAACAATATCTACATTTATTCCAGATCCCTGCTCATCACTCCTGTATGCGCTCTGACACTTGTATTTCGGCTTGTAACGAGGGATTTTTCTGTTTGGTTCACGGTCAGTTTTACCTTCGATCGCTTCATCGCAATATGTTGTCAAAAGCTGCGGGAGCGATACTGCACCGAGAGAACAGCAACGGTGGTTCTGGTGACCGTGGTTATAGTGAGCTGCGGGAAATGTGCACCGGTTTACTTTGCCGTTGAACCTTACGTCATCATTGAAAACATGCCCTGGCGTTGCGCCCTCACATATGAATACGCTAATTCACCCGTGTGGAGAGGTTATGCATTACTGGACCGTATTTTAACACCATTGATACCAATAGGCTTAATCCTGGTGTTTAACGGGTTATCCGTAAGACATATCGTTGTAGCAAATAGAGTCCGCAGAAAGCTTCGGCACAGCGGCGACAATCAGAAAGATGCCGAGGTGGAAAAACGCAGAAAATCGATGATTTTGTTGTTTTCTATATCAGCTAATTTCATCTTACTTTGGATGCCCTCTGTAGCCTATTCTATGAAATGGCAAGCGCAAAACTATTATTACCAGGACAGATATTTGAGTTCCCCGGTATACATCCTGCAGCAATTTGGGTCCATGTTGCAAATGCTCAGCATGTGCACCAATACTTGTATCTATACACTGACACAGAGGAAATTCAGGGAAGAGCTGAGGAATGGAATGAAGTACGTGTTTACATTAAATGGCCATCTGCGTAGGTAACGCCCGTGCCTACTGATAATTCAGAGGAGTTTTCAAATAAAGCCGTTTTACAATGAACCGGTTTGTCAAATGTGTCATTAATTCAAGCAATCATATGCCTGTTCGTCCAGAAATTGCAGAAATGTCGGAGTATTGATGACTTCATACAGTTCAGGTAGGTAGCAATACAAACTCTCAATGCTTCTGGCGTGATTGTCACTTTGGTTGAAATATGTTCCAAACTATCACATCACTCGACTGTCACAAGGACAGGGATGGGTGCAGAAATTTCCGGGGATTAGATGTTTCAAGATGGACAGTTTCGCGTAACAAACTGGAAAGTGAGTGCGATGGGAAACCAGGGATATTATCGCAGCTGCAGATACGGAGGGCAACAGTGAGACAAACAGAGATATGTGATCACCTCATTTGGATTATTCCATGCAGCCGCCTAAAACCTGAGGAACCGATCGGGACGCGGGACATGGACATTTACCATGTTATTGACATGGCGAACTGAAACTTCCACAATATTATTTGGCAACTCCCCAAGGTAAAAAGTTTCGGTATAGCATAATTTCTCAGTTGTGTTCAGGAAGGATTAATGTCACTATAAGAAGAAAGGTGGACTAGCGAACAGTCCAAACCGGATCTAATATTAGAAAAGGAAACGTATCAGGTGACAGATCTTTCCGCGGCTCAGCATTACAGAACAACAGGGCACAACTACCCTCCATTTACCTTGACCAGGGAGCATGGGATCTATTTAAGTGGAGATCCGCGAATTATGGAATTATGGTGCTAGCTGGCAGGAACTTGGGAAGGTAAATTGGGGAAAGATGTACTCAGTGAAATGCGCAACAAATATGAGGGGATTGGATAGGGAGCATTGACATAGGGTTCAGTATAGGCTTGTCTCCGTGAAGCAGGGAAAGGATGATAGCGTAAAGTAACTCTGGGTGACAAGAAAGTTGGAACAACTCCTCAAGAGGGAGAAATAACGATTCTTAAAAATTAGGAAGAAAGAATTAGGTAAGGCTATCGCGGTTCAGAGTGCAGAAAGAAAAGAATTTAACAATGGAGTTAGAAGAGGTAGAAGGGGACTTGAGAAGCTCCTGGCGAATTGCACTGTGAAGAACGGGCGGAGACTGGACACAGTCTGGGCAGTTCAGAGGAAAACTTGTATCCAAAAAGGCAGTGAAGCTCCTCACTGAATACATTGATGAATGTGAACACAGCGTAAAACGGCAGACGCTCAGAAAGAGGATTCGGGGGAAACTTCGAAAACATTATGATGGATGATTCCCTAGTGCCAGAAGGGATATAGTCCACGTAATTTGGTAAAGCGAGAGATGTTATTAGTGAGCTTTTGGACTGGATCTTTGTCTCATCGCTGGCCACGGAAGTAGAACTGGATGACTTGGGTGGGGGCGGCGGGTGTAAACTATTATTCATTTGTTGACGAAAGATAATAGGGATACTTCTTGGAATTACAGATGGAGCCTTACATCAGTAGTGGGTAAATTAACGGAGACGATTATTGAAGAAGGAAATTATGAATATTTGGAGAAACGTTGTCCGGCTACGGAGAGAGAACATGGCATGTTGTCTTTTATGAGCCAGATTGAATTATATGAAAACAAATGTGAAAATAAAACCAACAGATGAACCAGGACAGTCGATGTGGGTGCTTTAATTCTGGTCAGACGTTTGATCAGTTCCCCATACTAGACTCATTCAGACAGTCAGACGCATGGTATCGAAGGAAACCTGGTTTCGTAAATTCAGATTTGGCTTCCTAACAGAAGGTAGATCATGTAGTAGATAGGGTGAATTCTTGCTGGAAGACAGCGGACAACCGTGTTCCGCACAGAGCGTCGAAATTGTGGTGCAAGTTACAACTCTATTTTGGACTCTGCAGTTACAGTGTACCGAGAAACAGTGCTGAGGGAAATAACCGATTTAGTCTGACCACCCAGCAACAGCTGGAATGTTAATGGAATTAGGGGTGACGATGTAAGCAAATCGCTGAACTATTGACTGCACCGGCACGTTATCTTAACTATCCCGTCATTTACTTATTACAGTAAAGATGCTAATTTATGGAAATAGGGCTGATAACGTACGCAGATCGCTCAGCTGTTGACTGCACCGGAACGTTATCTTAACTACCCCGTCATTTACATATTACAATAAAGGTGCTAATTTATGGAAATAGGGCTGAAAACGTAAGCAGATCGCTCAGCTATTGACTGCACCACCATGTTATCTAAACTGACCTGTCATTAACATATTACAGGGCAGATGCTACAATGACTTCAAAGCAATCATTTCCAACGGAGCCCTACAACTTAAAAACAGCTTTTCAAAGTGTACAGCAGCAGGTTTTTCTGCTGATTAAAATAACTAGCCTTCCAAAATGCCAATTCCAAATTCACAGTTCAAGTACACACCAAGTTATCTTAATGCCAATTTACCTCTGTATCGTGGTTTTATCGTATCGGGTGTAGATACGCTCATATTTCAATCCCTTTAACCCTGAATCCACATGGCCTGTGTGGAATCCGTGTCTCCCTCTGAGATCAATAATAAATGAAACACGCAAAACTACACAAACTGAAAACGCAGCGAAGGCAAAGCAAATATCCGGGCTCACACTTGTCTTCCTTCAAACCCATCGCAGGCAATTGGAGAATACAGATTAAACAACTTCCAAATCTTCCATCTTCTCATGCTGTAAACATCCATTAATTCAGTCTCCATGCTTCAGTTTGCGCAAGGACAGAGGGATCGAACAGTATCAACGACTTTCTAGATTGGTCTGTGCAGTGAGACATTAAAATTCTAACCCAGATATCCAGCGAGATAGCCAGAGGGAACCAACGCACAGAAATAGGGACTTCAGCCCGTCCAGTCAATGAGGATTTATTTAAACTGCCTACTCCCATCGATCTCACCCGGACCGTGGCCATCCATATCCCAGTACTTATCCAATCATCTCTTAAACGTTCACATCGGAATCTCAATACACTTGCGTAGGCAGCACTGTCTACACTCTGGAATCCATCTGGGTGAAGAAGTTTCCCCTCCTATATTCCCTAAACATTTCACATTTCACCCTTCACCCATGATCTCCAGTTGCATTCTCGCCCAACATCGGTGGAGAAAGCCGGCTTGCATTTACACTCTCTATACGCCTCATAATGTTGTCTTCCTCTTTCAAATCTCCCCTCAGTCTTCTGCCCACTCGGAACATACGTAACATACGTAATTGTTCCTTCTAATTCAAAACATCCAGTCCCGGCAATAGCCGGGTAACTTTGTACTTTATTCGTTCAAACATATTTATATCTGCCCTGTTGGTAGTTGAGCAAAAATTAGATCTAATTAGGCCTCAACAATTTTTTAAACAGCATCGACATAACACCCCAACTCCTGAACTCAGTACTATCGTCAATGAGGGCCAATGTAAGAAAAGCTTTTTTTTTGCGACGCTGTCTAACTGCGCCATAACTTTCATTGAATATGGAGATGCATTCCCAGATTGGTTTGTTCTATCGTACTCCTCAGTGCCCTGTTTCTCATTGTGTCAGATCAAGCCTAGCTTGTCCTCACAAAGTGCAAAATCTAACACTTGTGTATGTGTTGAATCCAACCCGCCGTTTTTCAGCCCGTTGTTCAGGTTGGTCCAGATCCCGCTTAATGCTCCGTTAGTCTTCCTCACTGAGGAGAAAGAGACTGGGGAATGTAAAGAGACGGCGGCGAGAGTCTGAGAAGATCGGAAGGGAGAGAGACGCAGCCGAGATTTTAGGAGAGGAGAAACGGCAAAAGGCGAGAGAAACTGAGCGAGACCGGGTGCGGCGGGGTAGAAGGAGAGACCGAGGGCTTAGAGAAAGACCGGGGGGAGGGAGGCCGGGGAAGTCGAGAGATCTGAAGGGAGAACAGATATTTGTGGTGTGCAAAGATCATTGTGAGGAGGAAGATTGGAACAGAACTCGCTCGGGGAGAGCCCGAGACAGCGGAGGGCGGCGTAAGATAGGCGTGAAACATGATAGGAGAGAAATTGGCCGGCGGGGGGGGGGGAAGAATTGGGGAGGCTGATGGATACAGAGGGACGCGAAATTAAAATACCTGGGAGGGAAATAGACACTATGGGTTGAGAGAGAGAGAATTGGATGTGGTCGGAAAGTGTGAGTCAGAGAATACAGTCCATACATGCACTGAGCGATTAGAGGACTTTCCTTCCTGCAGGGAATTCTGGGAGTACAGCGCTTC
This sequence comes from Hypanus sabinus, assembly GCF_030144855.1. Taxonomy (NCBI): domain Eukaryota; kingdom Metazoa; phylum Chordata; class Chondrichthyes; order Myliobatiformes; family Dasyatidae; genus Hypanus; species Hypanus sabinus. The sequence goes on along the minus strand of NW_026780298.1, from coordinate 17,369 downwards.
CATTCTAAAGTCCTTCAGAAACAAGCAACCCGTGTCATCTCGCTGACCTCTCTCACCTCGACTGCTTAAGTACTCTCCTTCCCACACCGTATCCTTGATCTCGCTTTCCTGAACCGGTTTTCGCGATCTTCACCCTCTCTCTCCCTCTCTGTGATCACATCCGTTGGCTCCTTTTAGGAACGCGCAAAGTAGTTTGATGAAACATACTTAGTCATGTTAGTTATGGGACACTCTGGACAATTTACAGTGACCTTTTTCCCGGCGCCCCTCTACCCGCCTGTCGGCTGTATAACCTGCCCGACCAGAAAGGGAAGCATTGGAGGCTTACCTAAATGACTCTTTCACGGCAGGCATTATCCGACCCTCATCTTCCCCTGTAGGCGCAGGATTCTTCTTTGTGGGGAAGAAGGACAGCTCACTGCGCCCCTGCATTGTCTACCGTAGCCGGTAGCCACTAAACTAGAGAAACACTGAAGCGCATCGAGCACTGTCTGAGGCAGCAGATCCCAATGTCCTGACCTTCCCCGACACAAGCGCAGGCCGATAGCCACTAAACTAGAGAAACACTGAAGCGCACCGAGCACTGCCTGAGGCAGCAGATCCCAATGTCCTAACCTTCACCGACACAAGCGCAGGCCGATAGCCACTAAACTAGAGAAACACTGAAGCACACCGAGCACTGCCTGAGGCAGCAGATCCCAATGTCCTAACCTTCACCGACACAAGCGCAGGCCGATAGCCACTAAACTAGAGAAACACTGAAGCGCATCGAGCACTGCCTGAGGCAGCAGATCCCAATGTCCTAACCTTCACCGACACAAGCGCAGGCCGATAGCCACTAAACTAGAGAAACACTGAAGCGCATCGAGCACTGCCTGAGGCAGCAGATCCCAATGTCCTAACCTTCACCGACACAAGCGCAGGCCGATAGCCACTAAACTAGAGAAACACTGAAGCGCACCGAGCACTGCCTGAGACAGCAGATCCCAATGTCCTAACCTTCACCGACACAAGCGCAGGCCGATAGCCACTAAACCAGAGAAACACTGAAGCGCATCGAGCACTGCCTGAGACAGCAGATCCCGATGTCCTAACCTTCAGCGACACAAGCGCAGGCCGATAGCCACTAAACTAGAGAAACACTGAAGCGCATCGAGCACTGTCTGAGGCAGCAGATCCCAATGTCCTGACCTTCACCGACACAAGCGCAGGCCGATAGCCACTAAACTAGAGAAACACTGAAGCGCATCGAGCACTGCCTGAGGCAGCAGATCCCGATGTCCTGACCTTCACCGACACAAGCGCAGGCCGATAGCCACTAAACTAGAGAAACACTGAAGCGCACCGAGCACTGCCTGAGGCAGCAGATCCCAATGTCCTGACCTTCACCGACACAAGCGCAGGCCGATAGCCACTAAACTAGAGAAACACTGAAGCGCACCGAGCACTGTCTGAGGCAGCAGATCCCGATGTCCTGACCTTCACCGACACAAGCGCAGGCCGATAGCCACTAAACTAGAGAAACACTGAAGCGCACCGAGCACTGTCTGAGGCAGCAGATCCCGATGTCCTAACCTTTACCGACACAAGCGCAGGCCGATAGCCACTAAACTAGAGAAACACTGAAGCGCACAGAGCACTGCCTGAGGCAGCAGATCCCAATGTCCTGACCTTCACCGACACAAGCGCAGGCCGATAGCCACTAAACTAGAGAAACACTGAAGCGCACAGAGCACTGCCTGAGGCAGCAGATCCCAATGTCCTGACCTTCCCCGACACAAGCGCAGGCCGATAGCCACTAAACTAGAGAAACACTGAAGCGCACCGAGCACTGCCTGAGGCAGCAGATCCCAATGTCCTGACCTTCACCGACACAAGCGCAGGCCGATAGCCACTAAACTAGAGAAACACTGAAGGGTACCGAGCACTGCCTGAGGCAGCAGATCCCAATGTCCTGACCTTCACCGACACAAGCGCAGGCCGATAGCCACTAAACTAGAGAAACACTGAAGGGTACCGAGCACTGCCTGAGGCAGCAGATCCCAATGTCCTGACCTTCACCGACACAAGCGCAGGCCGATAGCCACTAAACTAGAGAAACACTGAAGCGCACCGAGCACTGTCTGAGGCAGCAGATCCCAATGTCCTGACCTTCACCGACACAAGCGCAGGCCGATAGCCACTAAACTAGAGAAACACTGAAGCGCACCGAGCACTGCCTGAGGCAGCAGATCCCAATGTCCTGACCTTCACCGAGACAAGCGCAGGCCGATAGCCACTAAACTAGAGAAACACTGAAGCGCACCGAGCACTGCCTGAGGCAGCAGATCCCAATGTCCTGACCTTCACCGACACAAGCGCAGGCCGATAGCCACTAAACTAGAGAAACACTGAAGGGTACCGAGCACTGCCTGAGGCAGCAGATCCCAATGTCCTAACCTTCACCGACACAAGCGCAGGCCGATAGCCACTAAACTAGAGAAACACTGAAGCGCACCGAGCACTGTCTGAGGCAGCAGATCCCAATGTCCTGACCTTCACCGACACAAGCGCAGGCCGATAGCCACTAAACTAGAGAAACACTGAAGCACACCGAGCACTGCCTGAGGCAGCAGATCCCAATGTCCTGACCTTCACCGACACAAGCGCAGGCCGATAGCCACTAAACTAGAGAAACACTGAAGCGCACCGAGCACTGTCTGAGACAGCAGATCCCAATGTCCTGACCTTCACCGACACAAGCGCAGGCCGATAGCCACTAAACTAGAGAAACACTGAAGCGCATCGAGCACTGCCTGAGGCAGCAGATCCCGATGTCCTAACCTTCACCGACACAAGCGCAGGCCGATAGCCAGTAAACCAGAGAAACACTGAAGCGCACCGAGCACTGCCTGAGGCAGCAGATCCCGATGTCCTAACCTTCACCGACACAAGCGCAGGCCGATAGCCACTAAACTAGAGAAACACTGAAGCTCACCGAGCACTGCCTGAGGCAGCAGATCCCAATGTCCTGACCTTCACCGACACAAGCGCAGGCCGATAGCCACTAAACCAGAGAAACACTGAAGCGCATCGAGCACTGCCTGAGACAGCAGATCCCAATGTCCAAAACTTCACCGACACAAGCGCAGGCCGATAGCCACTAAACTAGAGAAACACTGAAGCGCACCGAGCACTGTGAGGCAGCAGATCCCAATGTCCTAACCTTCACCGACACAAGCGCAGGCCGATAGCCACTAAACTAGAGAAACACTGAAGCGCACCGAGCACTGCCTGAGGCAGCAGATCCCAATGTCCTGACCTTCACCGACACAAGCGCAGGCCGATAGCCACTAAACTAGAGAAACACTGAAGCGCAGAGAGCACTGCCTGAGACAGCAGATCCCAATGTCCTGACCTTCACCGACACAAGCGCAGGCCGATAGCCACTAAACTAGAGAAACACTGAAGCGCATCGAGCACTGTCTGAGGCAGCAGATCCCAATGTCCTAACCTTCACCGACACAAGCGCAGGCCGATAGCCACTAAACTAGAGAAACACTGAAGCTCACAGAGCACTGCCTGAGGCAGCAGATCCCAATGTCCTGACCTTCACCGACACAAGCGCAGGCCGATAGCCACTAAACTAGAGAAACACTGAAGCGCACCGAGCACTGCCTGAGGCAGCAGATCCCAATGTCCTGACCTTCACCGACACAAGCGCAGGCCGATAGCCACTAAACCAGAGAAACACTGAAGCGCACCGAGCACTGTCTGAGGCAGCAGATCCCAATGTCCTAACCTTCCCCGACACAAGCGCAGGCCGATAGCCACTAAACTAGAGAAACACTGAAGCGCATCGAGCACTGCCTGAGGCAGCAGATCCCAATGTCCTAACCTTCACCGACACAAGCGCAGGCCGATAGCCACTAAACTAGAGAAACACTGAAGCGCACCGAGCACTGTCTGAGGCAGCAGATCCCGATGTCCTGACCTTCACCGACACAAGCGCAGGCCGATAGCCACTAAACTAGAGAAACACTGAAGCGCACCGAGCACTGTCTGAGGCAGCAGATCCCGATGTCCTAACCTTTACCGACACAAGCGCAGGCCGATAGCCACTAAACTAGAGAAACACTGAAGCGCACAGAGCACTGCCTGAGGCAGCAGATCCCAATGTCCTGACCTTCACCGACACAAGCGCAGGCCGATAGCCACTAAACTAGAGAAACACTGAAGCGCACAGAGCACTGCCTGAGGCAGCAGATCCCAATGTCCTGACCTTCCCCGACACAAGCGCAGGCCGATAGCCACTAAACTAGAGAAACACTGAAGCGCATCGAGCACTGCCTGAGGCAGCAGATCCCAATGTCCTGACCTTCACCGACACAAGCGCAGGCCGATAGCCACTAAACTAGAGAAACACTGAAGGGTACCGAGCACTGCCTGAGGCAGCAGATCCCAATGTCCTAACCTTCACCGAGACAAGCGCAGGCCGATAGCCACTAAACTAGAGAAACACTGAAGCGCACCGAGCACTGTCTGAGGCAGCAGATCCCGATGTCCTAACCTTCACCGAGACAAGCGCAGGCCGATAGCCACTAAACTAGAGAAACACTGAAGCGCACCGAGCACTGTCTGAGGCAGCAGATCCCAATGTCCTGACCTTCACCGACACAAGCGCAGGCCGATAGCCACTAAACTAGAGAAACACTGAAGCGCACCGAGCACTGTCTGAGGCAGCGGATCCCAATGTCCTAACCTTCACCGACACAAGCGCAGGCCGGTAGCCACTAAACTAGAGAAACACTGAAGTGCATCGAGCACTGCCTGAGGCAGCAGATCCCAATGTCCTAACCTTCACCGACACAAGCGCAGGCCGGTCGGTTCTGGCGTCTGCAAGTGACGGCTGAAATATAGAAGAAGATAGCAGGCCTCTCTATCAATGACGAATTGATTTTATTGGACCATTTTCGATGATTCGAATCCCAGAATATAAGGCCGCCTCAAAAGTCAGTGGCGTGCGTCTTTACAGATGTTTTTTTTTTGTGTGTAAGGGAAACAGCGAAATAGAATATTACATTTAAACGCAAGTTGCAAAATTTAGTCACATTAACAACAGTAGTCGAATGTTCATCTGGGATGAAAACACTGCGTTTTAATATTACGTTTAGATCGGTCAGCGAATGACTCATCTCGCGGAAATGCTGTCACACACGGGGATTAACCAGATTACTCCGCCCTGCTGGGAACGGAGCGAAATATCACGTCTTCAGTATTCGCAACATATAATGTTATGTGTCGCGTCTGTGATGTACTTCTACAAAACTTACATAAACAACACGTTGAAACATCTCAAACTTTCGGGATGCTTTTTGGAAGGTGACCTCCGTTTCCGACCCTACCTTTTCTGAACGAATTTTCCACCACGCACTGATAATCACTTCTCCCGTCTCGAAACCCTCCTCCAATTCCTGGACACCCGATCTAATTCTGTGCCTCCCCGGACGTTTTCATCTCTAACTGCCGACGAGACATCATCCGGCTCGACGTTACCACACTTACTCCTCGTCGAAGTTGATTCTCTCCGAACGCCATTTCCATCTTCCACTCTCTCAACGTACCATCGGACAGCAGGCAAAGGGGTTGCTGCTTTAATGTGGCGGACTATCGCCTTGCTTGTAGAGACCAAGCAGTAGCTTTCAGACACCTCCACATACTCAGAGAGGGAGATACGTCAATGGGAAGGGATAGCTGGAGAATGACAGACCGACAGACCAACTCAAACGGGATCTTATGTGAACCCCAGAGTGCGAACCTGCGATTTCGTTTCCCTAACGAAATTGTAAGAATTTCTGTCTGTCTGCCTCTCTCTGTCTCTCTCTCTCTCTCTCTCTCTGTCTGTCTGTCTGTCTGTCTGTCGCTCTCTCTCTCTCTCTCTCTCTCTCTCTCTCTCTCTCTCTCTCTCTCTCTCTCTCTCTCTCTCTCTCTCTCTCTCTCTCTCTCTCTCTCCCCCACCAGCCCTGTATGTCTCCATCTCTCTCCTTTTCTCCCTCCCGTTCCCCTTCTGGCTGGTAGACTTTTTGTGCTGAGTACCATTGACAACCGCTCCCCAGGCATTGTCAAATGAATGGCATCGACCCTGATCGTCCACTCATTCCTGGCCCTGCTTATTGAATCCTAATTGGGATTCCAATCCCAGAATATAACGCCGCCGCTGAAGTCAGTGACGTGTACCTTTGGGAATTCCTTTCTGTGTGACAGAAAGAGATAACTGAATTTAAAAGAAGAGACCAAAGCAAGAATGAATGCAGAGATATTGAAAACAATGGCTGAATGCTCACCTGGGATGAAAACACTGCGTATCAGTACTTTTAGCTCGGTTGGGAAATCATTCTACACGTGGAAGCTACTTGCAGCAGTCAGCATGGTCCCCATATTTCCCCTGACATTACTTCTACAATAGGACCGTGTGGCCTAATGGATAAGGCGTCTGACTTCGGTGCTGGATTGGAAGTCCTCAGAAGATTGCAGGTTCGAGTCCTGTCACGGTCGTTTTGCCAAACGGTTCCATTCTGTTTCTCACTCCCTGCAGAATGGTTGTCTCAATTCCGCGTGGGGATTAACCGGAGTACTCCACCCTCGGGGAAAACGTAATGCCTCGTCTTCGTTGTACGCAACCTATAATAGTATGTGTCTAGTCTTTGCAGTATTTCTGAAAACACTTTCATAAACAATTCATTGGGGCCTCTCAGTCTTTCAATTCTTCTCAGCCAATCTGTTAGACTTCATGTTCATGTGAGTTTGCTCTCTGCGGAGTCCTTCTCATGTTCGGTAACACTGCTACCGACAGCGGCTGCTCACCTGTAAGGAAACGTTTCATAAGGATGTGACCTGGAACACCCGGTTTGAGTTATAAGGCGATGTTGTGTAAACTGACAGATGTCTCCCTGCTGCACAGGACGCTGAGGGGTGGATTAACGAGGTGTTTTATATCATGAGGGTCTGCAGCAGTGAGAGCGATGAGAAGAACTCTGCAGAGAGCAAAACCACATCAACACAAAGTCTTACAGGTCGGCCTCCCTACCGAATCTCTCAAGGAAATGCTGTGCACGCTTCGAGGGATGCAACACAACACTTCCCTGCTGGGCAGCCGCTCTCTCCAGCAGCGGCAGAGTCGAGAGCAAATCTGTAGAGAGCCAGTCCCCGTCAAACACAACACTTCCCTGCTGAGCAGCCGCAGTCTGCAGCAGCGGCAGAGTCGAGAGCAGATCTGCAGAGAGCCAGTCCCCGTCAACACAACACTTCCCTGCTGAGCAGCCGCAGTCTGCAGCAGCGGCAGAGACGAGAGCAGATCTGCTGAGAGCCAGTCCCCGTCAACACAACACTTCCCTGCTGGGCAGCCGCAGTCTGCAGCAGCGGCAGAGACGAGAGCAGATCTGCTGAGATTTCCACCAGCGCTGGTAGACTCAATGGCCTGCAATTTATGCATCGTTATTCCATTAGCTGTACAGATCAAAGACAGATCGTGTTTAACCATGCTGTGCGATGTGATGCAGTTTGTAGGCTCAGGTAAGTGTGGGATGCCTTCATCATCGATGAGGCTTCAGGGAGCTTTGAGTTCGTGTATAAATTCAAAGATCCACAATGGCACTGTCGATACAGACGACTTACCGCCGACAGCTCGCAAAATGTCTCGATGTGCTTCCTCTGTACCACATTCGCATCAATCTGAAGCCCGTAATTTCCCATTAAGAAACGTACTGTTGAGCTGTCTAAATTAATCGGCAGTTTAACGAGCTGCTGAAGGACCAGGTGGACTTGACTCTCGGGAATGCAGCTGCGACACCTTTCAGCGATCAGCGAAGTTCAGCCATTACCATTACCGGAAAAGACTTCAAAGCAGACTAAAACGATGGGACATGGAGCCACCTCTACCCGGCACGATTACCACAAAAGGCCAGTTACTAGAAAGCAAAACACATGACGTAACTTCAACATTGCTGTTTCGGAGGGAAATGGGGGACTGTTGCCTTCAGTGTTTCATAGAGACACGGCTCACTTCGGTGGAGCAGTCTGAAGGCTCCTCAATCCACCGTTCGGAGAGGGTAATAAGTTATTGTGGCGGCGGTGGTAGGGGAGTGTTGTCTCATGGAGACACGGCTCACTTCGGTGGAGCAGTCTGAAGGCTCCTCAATCCACCGTTCGGAGAGGGTAATAAGTTATTGTGGCGGCGGTGGTAGGGGAGTGTTGTCTCATGGAGACACGGCTCACTTCGGTGGAGCAGCTGAAGGCTCCTCAATCCACCGTTCGGAGAGGGTAATAAGTTATTGTGGTGGCGGTGGTAGGGGAGTGTTGTCTCATGGAGACACGGCTCACTTCGGTGGAACAGTCTGAAGGCTTCTCAATCCACCGTTCAGAGAGGGTAATAAGTTATTGTGGCGGTGGTAGGGGAGTGTTGTCTCATGGAGACACGGCTCACTTCGGTGGAACAGTCTGAAGGCTCCTCAATCCACCGTTCGGAGAGGGTAATAAGTTATTGTGGCGGTGGTAGGGGAGTGTTGTCTCATGGAGACACGGCTCACTTCGGTGGAGCAGCTGAAGGCTCCTCAATCCACCGTTCGGAGAGGGTAATAAGTTATTGTAATGGCGGTGGTAGGGGAGTGTTGTCTAATAGAGACACGGCTCACTTCGGTGGAGCAGCTGAAGGCTCCTCAATCCACCGTTCGGAGAGGGTAATAAGTTATTGTGGCGGGGGTAGGGGAGTGTTGACTCATGGAGACACGGCTCACTTCGGTGGAGCAGCTGAAAGCTCCTCAATCCACCGTTCGGAGAGGGTAATAAGTTATTGTGGCGGTGGTAGGGAAGTGTTGTCTCATGGAGACACGGCTCACTTCGGTGGAGCAGCTGAAGGCTTCGCAATCCACCGTTCGGAGAGGGTAATAAGTTATTGTAATGGCGGTGGTAGGGGAGTGTTGTCTCATGATTGACTTTTCATGCTCTCCGTACATAGTTTTCTTGCTGCATGCTTGTTCTCCCAAGCTGGAACATCCATCCAATGTTTAAGTTCTGTCGGGGCTACTTACCGAGACGGTTCTCCTCTGTGATCCAAACCACATGTTACACGCCGCCAGAGCAGATGTCGCAGTCTTTTTAAAGACACGAATAATGATCACTAGTGTTCCCCACTGATTCATTCAGAGTCCGGACGGTTCCCGACCGGCAGCGCTGGATGGACAAGAGATCTTCAATCTGCTGATCGCCAGATTCGTGGCGTTCAGATCGGGCGACGAAGGAAATTACAAGAGGAGCAGGTACGATCTCCGGAAAGCTGTCTCACAGGTGAAGTGGCAATTCCGGACAAAACTTGAAAGACTGAAAGATGCTCGACAGCTGCCAAGCGGCTTGAACGCTATCACATCCACAAGAAAAAAAACTGAGCGACAGACGTGACAGCTGGTTTACCGCTCCCAGATGAACTCAAGTGCATTTTATGCTCATTTTGACAGACTTAGGAGGCACCTTAGCACCCGCCTGAACCACAGGGGTAGGAGCAGAGACTGGAACAGACGTATTAATAGGGACAGGGGTAGAGACAGGGTCAGGGGCAGAATCAGGGGCAGGCACAGGTGTAGGAGCAAGAATGGAATTTGGGCAGAGCTAGCTGGGGCACTGATTCCCGGTGGACTCTCTAGGTTTTGGGGTGCTAGGACAGTCCCTCCGAAAATGACCCACCTCCCCGCACGCATGGCACAGTGGGCGCTCAGAGCTCCAATACCCCTGATAATCTACCCCCTCGTGCCGGACAGTAAACTGGCCCTCAACGTCGTCCTCCTTTTCCAGCTTCAGGAATACCTGACGCCGGAAAGAGATTACGATACGGAGGGTGCGTCTCCTGAATTTGTGCCTGATGGCAGTTATTTCTGACCGTACTTGCCCCAAGCGGGCCAGAGGGGGAAGCAGGTCCTCGTTGGGGATGAAAGGCTTTACGTGGCAGAGGACGATGCGTTGTGTGAGAGCTGTCACCAGCTCCATCTGTAAAAAGATGTTTTCCACCGTGATCCCTCTACTGAGGGCCCGATGCACCAACTCATCATTCCTCGAGTAAAACACCGCCTTCCCGAACTCCTTCTCAGCGGCCAAAACACCATCTCTCCCCAACAAGTCCTCCATAGCCTCCGCGCACTTTCCAGGGTAGTTCCTGGACGCAAAATACATTGCACCCCGCGTTCAACTTTCACCGTCCGAAACAGGGCGTTGTCCGAGGCTGGAGAGGCAGCCGCCTTTGCATAAATCCCCGAAGGCCTGCGACTCCCTGTAGACCGGTCCGTCATGTTGTTTCTGTGTCCGAATCGAGAATGATGCTGCTGATAAAGTCCTGGAGCGAGTGGAGTAACTGGCTGGAAAAGTTTGTACTCGACAGTACCTTGCTGGCTCAGTGCCAGAAATTCCAACGCCGGGAAAGGCTCCGTTAGTCCTGCAGAACTTCCAGGCCGTGAGATGTCGAGACGTCACAAACGATGTTTCGGCTCCTACACCGAACGAGTATCCCGACGATAGAGATGGAAGGAGGTTGTCCCGATGTCAGTGCGGGAACAACAGCGTCTGTCTCCGGTTTTTGGAGCGAACCTGCTCCCTGGCGAGTTGCCAGCGGCCACAGCCGGGTGCTACGCAGTTCGAAGCCGTCAACGAACCCCGTCCAAACTGGCAGAAAAACTCCAAACGAAGCTTCCACACTAAACCAGCCGCTCATTTCGATGTTCAAGAGACGTTACAAACGAATTCCAAGTAACTCACGACCTGCATACAACAGTTTTTCCTCGATTTCTCCCAGCGCAATCAGAACAGCTCCACTCTGTGTCTGGTCCCGGGAGTGTGTGATGGGATGGTTTCGAGGGAGATTTACTGTGTCTGACCCTTTTTCTTTATTACAAAATCCTTTATTACAAATATCGGTGCTACACAATATATACAAAACAGTGGCAAATACAATTACTAAACTACAAATAGAAAATAGACATTACACCAGAATATTGCCATCTCTATCAACGATGGCATTTACACCCCACGTAGCCCAACGGTCTTGAAACTCCTCTAAGTTCGCCGTGGTCTGCGCGTGTTCTTTTTCAATATTTACCCGGGCACGAACATACCCCCTAAACATTGCCAGGCAGTCTGCCCGGGGAGATCCTCCCGCCACCCTTTTCCAAGACCCTCGGATGGCGGATTTTGCCAGCCCCAGGAGCAAGTTTACAAGGACATCCTCATCCCTCCATGGCCCTTTCCTTATTGGATGACCATATATAAATAGGGTGGGGCTAAAATGCAACCAGAAGGCGAAAAGCAGCTCACGGAAAGTTTTTTAAAATATTTTTATATCACGCAAAAAGAGGCTGCAGCCTCACACACTCCATCTACATGTGGTACGCGGTCTCCTCCAGCCCGGAGAAGTGGCATGCAGGTGAGAGATCCATGTACAAACTAAATAACTTATTGCAGGGCATCGCTCCAGCCGAGTACCCCCAGGTTCATGGGAAGAACACATGGTATTTTTCATTATTTTTCCTCGAATTCTCCCAGCTCATTCAGAACAGCTCCAGGCTGTGCCGGACCCCAGGAGTGTGTGATGGGACGGTGCGGAGGGAGCTTCACTGTGTCTGACACCGGGTTTGTGTGATGAGACGGTGTGGAGGGAGCTTCACTCCTTGTCTGACCCCAGGAGTGTGTGATGGGACGGTGTGGATGGAAAGGCAGACATACTTTATAGATCCCGAGGGAAATTGTGTTTCGTTACAGTCGACCAATTGAGAATAGTGCAGAAATAGCAATATAATACCATAAATTAAATAATAATAAATTATGCCAAGTGGAAATAATTCCAGTTCCAGCCTATTGGCTCAGAGTGTCTGACACTCCGAGGGAGGAGTTGTGAAGTTTGATGGCCACAGCCAGGAATGACTTCCTATGACGCTCAGTGCTGCATCTGGGTGGAATGAGTCTCTGGCTGAATGTACTCCTGTGTCTAACCAATACATTATGGAGTGGATGGGAGTCATTGTCCAAGATGGCATGCAACTTGGACAGCATCCTCTTTTCAGACACCACCGTCAGAGAATCCAGTTCCACCCCCAAAACATAACTGGCCTTACGAATGAGTTTGTTGATTCGGTTGGTGTCTGCTACCCTCAGCCTGCTGCCTCAGCATACAACAGCAAACATGATAGCACCGGCCACCACAGACTCATAGAACATCCTCAGCATCGTCCGGCAGATGTTAAAGGACCACAGCCTCCTCAGGAAATAGAAACGGCTCTGACCCTTCTTGTGGACAGCCTGAGTGTTCTTTGAGCAGTCCAGTTTATTGTCAATTCGTATCCACAGGTAGTTGCAATCCTCCACCATGTTCACACTGACCCCTTGGATGGAAACAGGGGTCACGGTGCCTTTGCCCTCCTCAGGTCCACCACCAGCTCCTGAGTCTGACCCAGGGTTGTGTGATGGGATGGTGTGGAGGGAGATTCAAACTGTGTCTGACCTCGGGAGTGTCTGATGGGATAGGCCATCTTAGACCTTCTCGTCCATGCTAAATGCTCTCTCTCTACAATGTCTCACCGACCTGCACTCACCCCATAACCTTCTATTCCTTTCCTGTCCATATACCTATCCAAGTTTACTTTAAATGACACTACCGAACCTGCCTCTACCACTTCTACTGGAAGCTCATTCCACACAGCTACCACTCTCCGAGTAAAGTAATTTCCCCTCGTGCTGCGCTTAAATTTTGCCCTCTAATTCTCAACTCATGTCCTCTTGTTTGAATCTCCCCTACTCTCAATGGAAAAAGCCGATCCACGTCAACTCTATGCATCCCCTTCATAAATTTAAATACCTCTATTAAGTCCCCCCTCAACCTTCTACGCTCCAAAGAATAAAGACCTAACTTGTTCAACCTTTCCCTGTAACTTATGGTGCTGAAAACCAGGTAACATTCTAGTAAATCTTCTCTGTTTTGGTGACATCTTTCTTATAATTCGGTGACCAGAACTGTACACAATACTTCAAAATTTTTGCTTCACCAATGACTTGTACAATTTAAAAATTACATCCCAACTTCTATACTCAATGCTCTGATTTAAAAATGACAGCTTGCGTAAAGCTTTCTTCAGCACCCTATCCACATGAGATTCCACCTTCAGGGAATTATGCACCATTATTCCTAGGTCAGTCAGTTCTACTGCATTCCCCAATGCCCTTCCATTTACCATGTATTATTTCAGTTCATCGGGTGCTGGGGGCAGCAGTAACCCCAGGTCACTGTTTCTGCTCTAATGAGACTAAAGTCCGACACCAAGACAGGAAGTTACAGCATTAATTTCATCATGAAAAATGTAAATTAAACACTATGGGAGCTGCTGACGTGCGGGAATAAATAACCTGCTCCCTACTCACTCACAGTCACAGACAATTAACTGACCGGCGACAACGAGTGACCGGTTGAATAATCAGTCCCGTTTCTCACCGTCACTCTGCATCGGTGAACCGATGATTATAAAATCACACTTCAGGGCCGTGTCCGGGATCGATGCAGATCCAGGGTCACTACTGAAGTATTTGTCAAATTAACATCATTATATCGGCCAGACTGCCGAATGCACCGTCCTCAGCAAAGAGAGCAAAAGGATTCTCTCCCGGGATGATCTCAACCCGGAACACTGGTGTCCCAGACTGAGCGACGGGCCGCCGGCTCTTCTGGTTTCTGTAATTCCGCGGGGTGTCATGTGGGGTGTCTCTTAAATGCACATCCGCGGAAGCTGCCTCACCGGACAGCAGGCGGAATTGCGTCACTGCGGGACCGTTTTCCATGTCAACGAGATCGAGACTGGAGCTGCTTCCGTTAAAAGCGTTGGGAATCACCCTGGCGTGCAGCCATTAAAGTTAAGGGCGGGAGTTAAAGGGGAGGGGGTAGTTAAAGTGGAGAGGTAGTTAAAGGGAAGGGCGGGGAATCGGCCAAAATGTCTCCATCCCATGGGCGTGGATGTTCACACATTCTGATATTCACACGGTCACTCTCAGTCGGGGTCTGACTCCCTGCAGAGGTCTCAGTTCCTTCTTCCCGGTTTCACTGAACTGATTGTGCCACAGCCTGAAACAGATGGAAGAATAAAGATGGAATAAACAGATTACACAATAGTGTCAGTAACAGGCGACTGGGGTTAATGTTTCAACAACACTCACAGAGAAATATCACCAGAAAACCTGCAGATCCGCTGATATTTTATCACATTGAACATTAACACAAACACTCACTCAATCCACTCCAGACTCCGGACGGTCAGTATGAGGCGGTGGAGAGCGGGGACAGATCGGTCTGTCAGCGAGTTTGATTTCAGTTCCAGCCCCGTTAACGATGGTTTTGAATTGAGAGCGGAGAGGAGATCCTCTGCACCAGAATCTGTGAGACCGACATCACTCAGACTGGAAATGAGAGAGAGTGGGGGTGAAGGACACAGAGAGACAGGAGACGGTACAAATCCCCAGTGTTTATCAGTAACACAATTACTGATCACATTAATGTTCAGTGTCAGACACCCAGTGACTGTAAACACAATCTCCCACATTCTGGTACTTACACCAGTATCTTTATTTTACACTCCGGGTTCCTCAGAGCCCCAGATACCAGTTTCACTCCTGAATCTCCCAGTTTATTGCCACTCAGGTACAGCTCCGTCAGTGATGGGTTTTCATTGAGAGCGGAGGCGAGATCCTCAGCACCAGAATCTGTGAGACCGACATCCCTCAGCCTGGAGATGAGAGAGTGAGGGTGAAGGACACAGAGAGACAGGAGACGGTACAAATCACCAGTGTTTATCAGTAACACAATTACTGATTGTTTTTCTTCAGCACGACTGCGCAAGTCGGCCAGTGAGAACAGGGAGAAGAGTTTAAAAGGAAGACAGATTTACAGAGCGAGCGTCAGAGGAGCGGGAGACAGAGCAGGAAGGCTTTGGCTCAACGGGGCTTCGGCGATAAAGCATCGAGGCGAGGTAGATTATCTGTTTACAACACAGACAGAGAGTATGTGTGTGAGGCTGGTTTTCTGTGCTCGGTGTAAGATGTGGGAGATCCTGGAGACTCCCAGCCTCCCGGACGGTAACATCTGCACCCGGTGTGTCGAGCTGCAGCTCCTCAGGGACCGAGTTAGGGAACTGGAGATGCAGCTCGATGACCTTCGTCTGGTCAGGGAGAGCGAGGAGGTGATAGAGAGGAGTTACAGGCAGGTGGTCACACCGGGGCCACGGGAGACTGAAGAAGTGGGTCACAGTCAGGTGAGTGAAGTGCAAGAAGCAGGTACAGGAGAGTACCCCAGTGGCTGTCCCCCTTGACAATTAGTACTCCTATTTGAGTACTGCTGGGGAGTGGGAACAGACAGACACACAGACAGACAGACATACTTTATTGATCCCGAGGGAATTTGGGTTTTGTTACAGTCGACCAACCAAGAATAGTATAGAAGTATAGCAATATAAAACCATAAATAATTTAATAATAATAATCATAAGAAGAAGAAGAAGAAGAAGAAGGAGAAGGAGAAGAAGAAGGAGAAGAAGGAGAAAAAGAAGAGGAAGAAGAAGAAGAAGGAGAAGAAGGAGAAGGAGAAGGAGAAGGAGAAGAAGGAGAAGAAGGAGAAGAAGGAGAAGAAGGAGAAGAAGGAGAAGAAGGAGAAGAAGGAGAGAAGAAGAAGAAGAAGAAGAAGAAGAAGAAGAAGAAGAAGAAGAAGAAGAAGAAGAAGAAGAAGAAGAAGAAGAAGAAGAAGAAGAAGAAGAAGAAGAAGAAGAAGAAGAAGAAGAAGAAGAAGAAGAAGAAGAAGAAGAAGAAGAAGAAGAAGAAGAAGAAGAAGAAGAAGAAGAAGAAGTTATGCCAAATGGAAATAAGTCCAGGACCAGCCTATTGGCTGATGGTTTCAGACACTCCGAGGGAGGAGTTGTAAAGTTTGATGGCTACAGGCAGGAATGACTTCCTATGACGCTCAGTGTTGCATCACGGTGGAATGAGTCTCTGGCTGAATGTACTCCTGTGCCTAACCATTACATTATGGAGTGGATGGGAGTCATTGTCCAAGATGACATGCAACTTGGACAGCATCCTCTTTTCAGACACCACCGTCAGAGAGTCCAGTTCCACCCCCACAACATCACTGCATTACGAAAGAGTTTGCTGATTCTGTTGGTGTCTGCTACCCTCAGCCTGCTGCCCCAGCACACAACAGCAAATAGAAAATAGACAATTGGTACAGGAGTACTGTGATCATGGCTGATCACCCACAATCAGTACCCCCTTCCTGCATTCTCCCCATATGCCTTGACTCCGCTATCTTTAAGAGCTCTATCTAACTCTATCTTGAAAGCGTCCAGAGAATTGGCCTTCACTGCCTTCTGGGGCAGAGTATTCCACAGAGCCACAACTCTCTGTGAGAAATAGACATTCCTCAACTCGGTTCTAAATGGCCTACCCCTTATTGTTAAACTGTGGACCCCTAATTCTGGACTCCCCCGAAATCGGGAACATGTTTCCTGCCTCTAGCTTGTCCAATCCCTTAATAATCTTATATATTTCAATCAGTCCACTTTCATCCTTCTAAATTCCAGTGTATACAAGCCGAGTCACTCCAATCTTTCAACATATGACAGTCCCGCCATTCCAGAAATTAACCTCGTGAACCTACACTGCACTCCCTCAAAAGCAAGAATGTCCTTCCTCAAATTTGGAGATCAAAACTGCACACAATGCTCCAAGTGTGTTCTCAGCAGGGCCCTGTACATCTGCAGAAGGACATCGTTGCTCCTATACACAACTCCCCTTGTTATGAAGGTCAACATGACTTTAGCGTTCTTCACTGCCTGCTGTGTCTGCATGCTTGCTTTCAGTGACTGATGTACAAGAACACCTAGATCTCATTGTACTCCCCATTTTCCTAACTTGACACCATTCAGATAGTAATCTGCCTTCCAATTCTTGCCACCAAATTGGATAACCTCACATTTATCCACATGAAATTGCATCTGCCATGCATCTGCCCAGTCACCCAACATGTCCAAGTCACCTTGCATTCTCCTAACATCCTCCTCATATTTCACACTGCCATCGAACTTTGTGTCATCTGCAAATTTCCTGATGTTACTTTTAATCCATTCATCTAAATCATTAATGTATATTGTAAATAGCTGTGGTCCCAGCAGCGAGCCTTGAAGTACCCCACCAGACACTGCCTCCCATTCTGAAAAGGACCCGTTAATCCCTACTCTTTGTTTCCTGTCTGCCAACCAATTTTCTATCCATGTTAGAACCCTTCCCCCCAATGACATGTGCTCTAATTTTGCCCACTATTCTCC